>NC_052107.1:738600-744350 GCF_012273895.1 Zerene cesonia
TATAAACGGTTTTCGTACGTAAAGTTGCGCGCTGACAGCGTTTACTCAATAAACCATATTATTGTACTTAATTCTATTTATGAACCATATCAAAAATTCTTTGTACGGATCTTATGATCCGTATACAATATAAATTTATTAAAATAAAAATTGTTATCTAAAATTTGTTTTATAAATGTACATATTATACAAATTTAAAAATGGTGGCCAAGTGCCAGAAAAAGAACGTACTGATATACAACAAGTGTCCCACGCGGGTGCGCGTGCGCAGGAGAGCAAGGCGCTGTACTCGTTCGAGGACAGCGGCGACTACGTGTCGGACGCGCGCTGGTCGCCGGCGCACCCCGCGCTGTTCGCGGCCGTGGACGCGGCCGGCCGCCTCGACCTGTGGAACCTCAACCGCGACACCGAGGTGGGCGCACGCTTTAGTTATTTTTATTTTTTTCGTTTGCATACATCTTATCAAACTTTATTAAACCGAAAATTTAATGTAATAAATCTTGTACAATTGATTTTTTTTATCCGCACTAAATTAGGATGTTCTGGATTTGGCAGGTACCGATAGCGTCGATTAGTGCGGAGGAGGGCGTGGCCTTCAACCGCGTGTCTTGGTCGCCCGGCGGCTCCCTGCTCACCGCCGGGGACGACGCCGGCAAGATCTGGGTCTACGAGCTGGCAGAGGTGAGAAGGAAACAGCACTCCGGATCCCCCACTCATCGAACGAAATCCTAGCATAACATAGCATAACGAAACAGTAGCTTGAATTAATTTTACGTCGGTTTTCTGAGGGGGGGTGATACCTCCCCGGTGCGGCCTAATTCGTGCGAAAGAGTGCTTGACTCCCACATTACATCGGATATGATCCGGGCTAATTTGTTTTTTTTTTATTATTTTCCCTATTCCACGTCATCTGCCATAATACGTGTCTCTCATTCTGGCAGCAAGTGTACCAGCCGCGGCACGATGAGTGGACGAAGCTGGTGTACACGCTGCAGGAGCTGCGCAACAACCAGATAGACGAGGAGACCGACCGGCTCAGCGTCGCCAGCGGCCCGCCCTCGCTCGGCGCCAACCCGCTCAGGTGCGCACTAGCACGCACACACATACATATACACGCGCGCTCACAAACACGTTATATAACGCACACACGCACGAACTTACGCACAAGTACACGCACACATACTCTTTTAAACCTTCACCGTAGTCAAACATTAACAACACTCGTCTTAATTACTCATTAAGGTTTCGCCCTAATAATGCACTTGTGGACACTACTTGATTTACACTTACTCACCCCCATTAAATGACAATAATGTTATATTCCTACATGAGTAATATTTTTTTGTTATATCTTTTCTGACGTTTTCAATAAATATTATAATCGTTTGAACAAACCTTAACCTTCGATTGCAGATAACTGATGCGTTGGGACATTCGCTGCGGGTGGAAACTATAGGGCACAGGAATGACTGATTGATACAGAGTGAGACTAAATAGAGACGGTCGAATTTTGTTATTTTTGTTAGCAGCTCGTACATTAAAGTCGTTTTTTTTTAAGTCTGAAATATTCTTCTGGTGCGAATATTTAAGTTCTATTTAATTAGATTTAAGTGTCTGTTTTGCAATCGTTGAGATTAGGTTTTTTTTTGTTTCATTTAGTTCGTTTGGGAAGTAAATATTTGGCAATGCTTGTGTCATTTTCAATGTGAATTGATTGATGTGTCGATATTTCATTGTTGATTATACCTATATAGCATATCTATCGTGTCCTAAAAGTTTAAAATTATAAATGAAAAAGACAGTAAATTATTTTTATATAAATGAATAATTGATAATGAATTGTTGACATTGCAAGACGTCACCCCAGTTATGGATGAAATTCAAATCTACTCAAGTATTAAATACTATTATATTATCATTAGAAAGTTTTTCAAATTATTATCTCCAATCTTATTCAAAGTATGCTATGAATGTTAACACAGATTATTTATGTACGTAGTAATTTTCATGTGCTATTAATAATTATGCAAACTGGTTGCAAACTCTAAGTAGCCCATAGATATTTAAACTGTATGATGTTCCATTATTAGAAAAAAATCAGTAAATAATAATTAATCCATAGACGTCAAATTATTAATGTACGCAAAACCATCATGCAGACATCTCATGCAATTATCATCGTCTAATTCTAATATCTGCATTTTTATAATAGAAGACAATATTCTATATTTGTCTAATCCAAAAGCACAACAAAATCTTACAAATTATATGATAAACCATAGACAATATTATGCTATCATACTCTTATTGGATATCCTTTGATCTACAATAAAATCCTAGTTTAGAACACTGTTTATAAAAAGATGTAATTATTGTTAACAAACATGTTATATGTGTTAAATTATTTATTTTAAACAGGTATAAGTTGATCTATTACTTTATTAGTACTTATGCTTATAACAGAATAAATGTATTGCTTATGCATTTGGTATTTTATTGATTTTACACCTACTGTACAATTAACATATCAGGACAAAGTAAAATTTTAAAATTGAATAGGTTTTCTGCTTCAGTTATCTTTTTCCATAGAATAAAGAAGTGGTCAAGGTGATATTATTATAAATCATTATAGCTATATTGGTTAATCAATGCAAATTAATTTAATTGTGAGTGTTTTTCAAAAATTAATTATGATAATGATAAACTGCTTTTTAGTAAATAGTAAAAGAATGTCTACATAGTACCTGTGTCATTTCAATATTTTTTACAATTTTCGACAGTATGTTGGACCAATTTTAACGTGTTTCAGTGGCAGATAGATTACCGGGTAGGTAGGTTGGTAGGTTACCGTTTATTTTGACGTTCTCATGGATACATTGGGATTAAATGGAAACAACTATTTCATGGTAAAATGCAAATTTACTTATGCAAATTTACACTATATAAACATAATAATTTATTATTCTACTATGGGCTGTATGGTATAGCAACTTTCCCTTTACTTAAATTGATTTCCTCCCAACAGACACACTGAAGGGTTTTTCTGTCCATAATATCAGTATATAACTTTCCATTTAAGTGATCCATTTCATGTTGAACTATTCTGGCTGGCCAGCCACTATACTGTTTTGTGCTTTGTTCCCCATCTGCATTGTATCCTGTGAAATTATGTGAAAATAAGAAATTAATAACTGAGAAGTTTTTTGAAATAATGCAAGCCTTGCCTAGTTAAAGCAGGGTAAAAAGAAAAAAAAATCCTTATAAAGAATAATATACCTAACTTACTGCTGAGAAAAGAATTTTCAAAGTTATGTAGTTTTTGCGCTTATTTGTGACAAACAAACAAAAATATTTTTATTTTTGTTATATTGGTATAGTTAGCAATATACATTAGCAAGTGATTGAGTTTTTGA
This sequence comes from Zerene cesonia, assembly GCF_012273895.1. Lineage (NCBI taxonomy): Eukaryota > Metazoa > Arthropoda > Insecta > Lepidoptera > Pieridae > Zerene > Zerene cesonia. The sequence goes on from NC_052107.1 coordinate 742,014, forward strand.
AATGTTTTGAATCTAAAAATAACATCTAAAATCTTTAAAAATTTATCCAGTCCAAAAATGTGGCAAATATTATGTAAATAATATTGTTGAAATTACAGTTTTTGGACATGTTGGATAAGTATATAACAGATTCTAAATTATATGTGTGTCAAATGATGTTGCTCCACACATAACTCAAAAACTATGCATTGGATTATAATAAATTAATTATTTATATAAACATATAGCTTTCCCAACGAAAATAGTGTTTCAACTCCTTCCACATGTACTTTTATTATAACAGTTTTGTAGAAATTGATTATCATAATTACCAGTTACTTCTACAGATTTATGTCTTGCAACATCTGCTTGAAATGATTTAATACTTTCACATCCTTCAGTAAAAATTACTTTATTATAATCCAGTATTTTGACCACAGGATTAATAAAAACCTGAAACAAATCCATATGAGAAAATGAACCCTATTATAGACTAGCTGATAGAAGAAAAACATTAAAATAATTGACCAAACCATAAGATTATATTAAAACATACTTTATGGTGTGTAAAATCAGTTTTACTAGAAAAAAATATTCAGTAAATTAGATCCTAATAAGACTAATAGTAATTATACTTACTCACAGTGAATGGAACCTCGTACATATTTTTACTTTTCACAATTTCAGGTGGTTCTGATTTTATTTGCTTCGCAGTGTGTCTCATAACGAAAATTCTCTTATTGATGCCCACCTGCGGAGCTGACATTCCAACACTTCCATATTTAATAAGCATGTGTTCCAAAATGAGGATTAATTTCTGTATTTCATTTGTTTTTATCGCCTCGAGAGGGACCTCTTCGCATATTTTACGTAACCTAGGATCGCCTATCTGCACGATATGTTCGTAAGGAGGATTGACTTTACCGCGGCTGGGAGACAATTTGGCATACCAATTTAGTGTTTTTCTTAATATTCCCATTTTATATATTTAATTTTAATTAATATATACTATGTAAACACGATCTGAAGCAATCAAACCGCTAGCATTTATCAATTTGACGTTTTAAGTTTTATTTATATTACCTTCTGGTTTTAACTGTTACAAATTACAATCATTCTTGACAGTTGACATAGATCATGGACAGTAACTAGTTCTTAATCTGTGACTAAATTTATATAAATAATTGAATTTAATTCGTAATATGAATTTTCTGTTATCACTGGCTACAAACCAATCTTTCTATTGCACTTAAACTTATTTGTACGGTACTTCTTTGAACGGTGTCTCAAGATATATTAAATTGTAACACGATCTCGAATTCATTTGTAGACAATCATCCACCTAAATGACTCATAACGTTATTGGATTATCGAATTTAGTATCTACATTTAGTGTGTAGAAGTCTAATTTCTAAATTGTCTTCTGAATTAAGAAATTTTTTTAAGTGTTGGCTTTCAAATGTATGTTTTTTTTTTCTCTTTAATGTATCATACAGAACGTTTACATACACTTAAACTATGATGATATATTGATATGTTTTTTTATTTTAAAATACACCGCCAAAATATTATGTTTAAATATGGAAAAATGAGTAAGAGAATTTTTTGGTCAAAGTTTATATCAAGTGGAATAGACAATCGACGATAAGCAATTTTGAACTTTGAAGTTTAGAAGTGAAATTCGCAATTTGAATTTTGAATTGTTTCTTTGACAATAAATGACATTTTACCTACTGTAATCTGTAATCTGTATCAGTGTATCTACGCAAGTCACAAAGTTTTAAAGTTCGATTTCAAGGTAATGAATTTTAATTAATTAATCTAAATATTTTTTTATATAAGCAGCAATTATATCTTACAATAAGTATAGTTCTAAATCTTTATCACATAATATTAATATCTTTTGCCCTGTGTATTTTTGTTTTGTGTTCATGAATATGGTTGCCGCATACATTATTTTGGTCAAGTAGTATATTATTTATAACTAAGAGGTATGTTAGTTTGCACTTCATCGGTTAATAACAACGTGTAATAATTAAAATACTACATTTAATGTAGTTGATATATTTATTATGTTTTATTAAGTAAAATTTGAACTTTACCCTATAAAACTAGTTTGAATCCAAATATTCGCAAAAGTATTCCTTTTATTTAATATTAATGAATAGGAATGTCATCTATGTTACTTGTTCTAATGTTAATAATAGACGCCAAAATAAATCTCAGGTATTACTGGTTTGAAATGGCAAATTATTTTTGTGTTAAAAAGTCCATTTATTGAGGTATACCACTAATAGTATAAAAAGAAATTGTAAGTATAGATGAATGTATGGATGATTGTTACATCCACGCGAAAAC
>NC_052107.1:745350-765559 GCF_012273895.1 Zerene cesonia
GGTATACCACTAATAGTATAAAAAGAAATTGTAAGTATAGATGAATGTATGGATGATTGTTACATCCACGCGAAAACACCTTATTGTGCCTGTATGAAATTTGGTACAAAGATAGGTCATAGTTTGGATTAGCTCTTAGGTATTTTTTTTAATCGTGTTCCACGGGAGTAACGCCGCGGGTTATAACTAGTAGGCTATATAATATCGTTACGCGTACGGTTAGTTAATTTTATATGTCTATTTTATTCTGACAAATACTTTAAGTGTAAAGATATGTTTCAGATGTTAAAACTAAGAATAATCCCACAAACCACATCAATCCTAAAACGCGCTATGTGCACACAAGAACAGGATGTACTATTCGAAAATCTTAACAACGCTGGCATTATCACATTAAACAGGCCAAAGGCTTTAAACTCACTCAACGCGTCCATGGTAACTAAATTATTACAGCAACTACAAGAATGGATGAATGCAAAGAGTCTAGTCATCGTAAAAGGTGCAGGTGAGAAGGCCTTCTGTGCGGGCGGAGATGTTAAAGCAGCTATAGACAAAATTGAAGGGCCAAAATTCTTCTACACAGAATACAATGTTAATTATCTTATTGGGAAGTACAAGGTGCCGTACATTGCGTTTATGAATGGAATTACTATGGGTGGAGGTTTAGGGTTGTCGGTACATGGTCGGTATAGGGTTGCCACTGAGAAGACGTTGATAGCTATGCCGGAGACTAAGATTGGATTGTTCCCTGATGTTGGTGGATCCTATTTCCTGCCTAGGCTTCCTGTAAATCTTGGCCTCTATTTGGGCCTAACTGGTAAGTTAATATTAATAAGAAAATATATGTTATGATTATAAATATTGATAAGAAAATAAGAAAATATAAAGTAATATTTAATTGACTTCACTAATTACTCAGATCTCTTTCATTCACTCATTATGTTCATTACTCTTTATATATTCATTACTCAGATTTCTTTCTATAAAAGAAGAATATGTACAATATAATTTATAGCTCATAATATAAAAATGTTTTTTTAATTGTGTAAGAAAGTTATTCTGAGTTTAAACATTTAGTCAAGTTCTAAAAAATTATGTAATTAGCATATCATACCAACAATAATTTGGTAATTCTGTGTTTGTTTTCTTATCTCAAATAATGTTATCTCAAAGAGAAATATGTGACGCAATGCCTTATCTTAATTTCAACATTTTAAATAAATATTATTTGACAAAGTCCAGGATTCCATTTGCAAATTCAAATTTCAATATCTTTATTGGCATTTTATAATCACATGATTTTAATTTATTTTTTATTACAATATTGCCAGAATTTTTTATCAGAGAGTAATGCCTCTGCGAATGCGTTGCCCGCTTTTATGGGGTAAGGGAAAAGGAAAGGATTAACGACTGGAAAGAAGGAATGGACTAGAACGGGTGAGGAAAAGGAAATGGGCCTCCGGCTCCCCCACTCACCGTACGAAACACAGTGGCATGCCACTATTTCACGCCGGTTTTCTGTGGGGGTGTGGTACTTCCCCGGTGCGAGGTGGCCCAATTCGTGCCGAAGCATGCTCGACTCCCACAATAAAAACAATTACAATAATTGAATAAAATATTTAATTACTTCAAAAAATTTTTACACAAAAAATTTCCATATTGTTGGTTCAGCTAATCTCACAAATAGACAGCCTGACTAATGTGACTTACACTGGCTAATGGTTATGTTGAATAAATTACATATGATGTGTAAAATCCCTGTCTGTCTGTCTGTCTCATCTCTTCTTTGCCTACCGATTTGAATGAAATTCAATACTCATATAATTTGAGACCAGAAAAGGACATATTATGGTTACTTCGCTGGAAACTTGACTGAAACATGACCTATGCCGGGAAAATCTCAGCATAATTTTTCTTTTGACTATGAACCACAGGCATTGTGCTAGTAATTAATCAGAGTTTTCTCTCAAAAATAATAATTTTCATCTCATCTCATCATAGTACCACATTGCCCTTACTCATAAATTCTTTAAAAACTCATTACAGGTGACAGATTAAAAGGCAAAGATGTAGTGAAGGCTGGTATTGCAACACACTTTGTACCCAGCAAGCGTCTCTATGAGTTGGAGAAACTACTGTCCCGGTGTGCGAGTGAGGTGGAAGTCCAGTCCCTTCTGAACAAGTTCCATGAGCCGGCGGAGGATTTCTCACTTGCACCGAATATTAAACACATCAATTATTGTTTCGCCGCATCCACTGTGGAGGAGATTATCGAGCGATTGGAGAAGGTGCAGAACGAGTGGTCTGTGAAGACTATTGAGGTTAGATTTAACATTTATATTTATGTTATTCTGTTTAAGTTATACATGGCAATATTTAAATGTCCAAGTCGATGGAGGTTCGTATATATTTTTTAATTTAATATGTTAAGTGTAAAATGAAAGTTAATTTAATGTATGATTTAACAAATACCATCCGTCCTGTATCACCAGACGCTGCACCAAATGTGTCCAGGCTCGCTGAAGATAACACTGCGGGCGCTGCAGCGCGGCGCACAGCTCGAGCTGCCGCAGTGCTTGCGGATGGAGTACCGCCTCGCCTGCCGACACACCACCACACACGACTTCCCCGAAGGTATACACACACACATAGATGTGATACTTCACGCATACACACACACACACGTTTTTCTACACGGATGAGCACACACATACACATGCTTGAACCCACACACACATAGAAGTATTCATTTAACCGCGCACACTTGTTACTTCATGATTATTGACTATGTTAAAAAAAATTAACAAAATATAAACACTTCTCACAGATAATAAAATTAATTGCAGGTGTGAGAGCTCTACTCATAGACAAGGATAACAGTCCAAAATGGCAGCACAAATCATTGGCCGAGGTTGATGAAGATTATGTTGAGGATTTCTTCAAGAAGTTGCCTCAAGATAAGGAACTGCAGTTCTTTGATTCCAAATTATAGGCGTTACTTTGCAACAACTTTCCAAATGTTCTACAAATCTTTACTCTAACGACACTCAATATTGAGTGACCTCTTATTATTACATCAGGCCGTCAGTTATTTCTCAACCATTTATGAAAAGTTTTATAAGCATAACACAGCATAACATCTGTATTAAAACTCAAGAGAATGAACTAATTAAAGTAGTTATTAACTCTTAAAAATGTTTAGATAGGTGCTCAAGTGGAAATAGAAACATTTGTCATGTATGTGCACTCAAGTTTTGATAGTTTTATCTTCACCACAATCTTCACCTCTCAGTAAGAACGGACAGTATAAATGTTTTTATATATGCATTTAAATAGCAATATTTTTGTGCCTTTTTTTATTTTAATATTAAAATGCAGGTTTTGATATCGCTTATTAGAAAATGAATTTAATTATAGGTACTTAAATACAATAAGAATTTCATATTATTCTAATTTAGTTCCTAATGCTGTTGGTATAAGAACAAATATCGTATATTACTCTTTATAACGATTATATTCATATAAGAAAAATAATCACAAGACAATAAAATATTTTTATAACGATTTTTGTATAAAATTATTATAATTTGTTAAAAATAAAAAATTAAACTGTTATGGCTATAATGTATTTGGAAAATTTATAGGCTGTTTATGGAATCCTATTGTGTATCGTTTTTGCATTTATATTGTATAGTTATATAATAATTATAGTGCAATGAAGCCATAAAATCAGTTGGACTGATTTGTTTATTAAATGTTTTTTACATATTCAATGGTGTTTTTTGTTTGCCATAAATTGGTTGGAATCTGATTCATCTTATCTCATATAACTACCTATTTATGTGAAAAAGTACATGAAATTAAATGAACTCACAATCGATTATTTATTAAATTAGACGTGTCCTTTTCCCCAGCCTTCCCAGCCGTTACCTTTATTCCTGACGTCAATCCTGCCTTTATCCCTTATCCCTTAAAAGCGGTTAACGCATTTGTAGATGCCTTACCTCTATAAATGTTCATAGGCGGTGGCGATCGCTTACCATCAAGCGCACTGCCAGCTTGGCCCGGTATTATATAAAAATAGACTTCCTTAAGACTACATTAATGTTTAATGTCAGTAAGCAGTTTCTTCAGAGAAGAAAGATGTCTGTCTGAAGAAACTGTCCTGTGATTCTTTAGTAACATTACAATGGAGTATTACAACGGAAATAGTTGTTTGATCGATATAACATTCGATTTATCATCGTTCTGTTTGTAATTATGTTTGTAGAGCTAATGCGATTGAGTATTGAAATACCTAATGACTTGGTCCTGATTGGTTCTGGATCCTGATTTGGTTCAGGTTGAAGAAAAGAAAAATACACATTTTTATTCTCACTGTTATATTTCAACGAGATACGGTAGATATACGTTGATTTTAATAAATCAAAGAGAAAACGCTATAAGACGATTTTACGAGCTGAAACGAAAAAATTATAATCTGAATCCATTAAGGGTAAAAAAATATTAAAATTAATTCAAACCTCCACACCCACTCATTTCCCTACTTCAGATAATTTTAAACGGAGTATTAAAAAGGCAGTTTTAAAATAAAAAGACTAATTTCAAATACTACTAGCATGCCACTAACATGCCTGGCTCCACCCGGGTAGTAGTTATCGTAATTCAAATAATATAAACTTCTTCATTTTGAAGTTGCACGTAACTGCACGTAGTGTGTCAATTTGATGAAAATCGGTTGACGTTGATTAGTGAAAAGTTGCCTATATGTTATTCCAGTTGTCCAGCTATCTACGAACCAAATTTCATAGCAATCGGTTCAGCAGTTTTTGCACGAAAGAGCAACAAACACACACACATCCTTACAAACTTTCGCATTTATAATATTAGTAGGATAGTATGAAGTATATTAAAATTTACCGTTACATATGATGAGTAAGAAAGCTCTATTACTCCTATAGCACGCAGGGCCACATGTTTCTGTAAAATATAAAATATATGTGATTTATTTAATACTAGCTGCGTCCCGCGGTTTCACCCGCGTGAGTGCGTATCCCATAGGAATATTGGGATAAAATCTTGCCTATATGTTATTCCAGTTGTCCAGCTGACTACGTACCAAATTTCATTGCAATCGGTTCAGTAGTTTTTGCGTGAAAGAGCAACAAACATACACACATCCTTACAAACTTTCGCATTTATAATATTAGTAGGAGTAGGATTTCATATTCAAGTTTAATTACGGAATGTTAAATTACTATTTACTACTCTGTGCTACTGCACAGATAACACAATTCTATACTAGTAGTGTGTTTATGTGTCCATGTGGGAGTCGACCACGCTTCGGCACGAATTGGGCCAGCTCGCACCGGGAAGAGGGAGGGAACCATACCCCCATAAACCGGCGAGAAATAGCATGCTGCTGTGTTTCGTTCGGTGAATGGTGGAGTTCGTATCAGTTTCTTTACCAGTTTTTTGTTTTGTTCCCCTCGTCTATTTCTTAACCCATACCGTTAAAGAAAAAGAAAATCATACCTGTCCTTGTGTGATAGAGAATGAGATGAGGTGTCTCACGCGAGCCGACGACCCTCGTGTGCAGTTTTCCCAACCAGAGCTGTAGATAGCTGTGGGAACCTTGCTGGCCTTTTTGATGTATTTGTAATTAATGGCATATCTTTAATGTTCAAAAATTATGAACGCGTCCAAAGATTAATCTATACTAATTTATATTTTGTTTGTTTGTTTGTTTGAACGCACTAATCTCAACAACTACTGGTCCAATTTGTAAATTTAAGTGTTAGATAGCCCATTGATTGAGGAAGGCTATAAGCTATGTATGTACCACGAGTTTAATAATTCTTTGGGAAACTGTAGAATCTAGTCAACATCTACATTTATGTAAATGTGGAGGCTTTCGCGTAATACATAACTAATAAGAATTTTTATGTTACCCTTGTACGGCTACTTTTTATGTACATTTAAAGTACAAAAATTATATATTTTAGTAGTTACCTGTTATTAATTATTGTGCTTAGGTCTTTGGACACGAACAAAATATCTATTAGATTTTTTTAAAGAATATAAAAAAATACAGGTGACGCGAATTTAACCCGCATCGTTCGCCATACTGCAGCTATTCCGTAGACCACAAAACCCAACAAACTGTCCATGACAACCATGGCAATGTCAAGAATGTGTGCTATTGATTTAGGTTCCTAAATCTCCTAGCTGGGACAGAGAGCATCCAATGTTCCGCCAGGTAAACTATATCTAACTATATCTCAATTGTGCTTAATTGAAATTACCTCAACAGTGACATCTCCCAAGTTCCACATGAATAAACCAGTTCCTATTAGAATAGCTGTGCCCATAACGCCCGTAGCTAGTAAGTTCATGGGTGTATGCTCTGATGTCTGGAAGTGATAAAGACATTGAATGTGGATACTAAATTCAAAATAAAAAAATTCTGCACTGTCAGGTACTTTTTCTGTGATCAGGGGGAGGGACAGTGGCATCACCCAGCTGCCCGCTGCCACATTGGGGCTTAAGTAACTATAAAAATTTAACCAGGGATTTTTTTATGTTTACCATAAATCTCATCATGATCAGTACGACTGTCATCATATTTATCAGTAGCTGGACGCTTAATACCACATAGAACGCTTGCTGACAATCTTTTGTGCATCTATAATAAACAATTCACAATTTATTATTTTTATATCCTCGTCTCAGACAAGAGAGATTTTTAAAAGTTTTCATTGAAAATGTTGATTCTACGTTAACTTATGATTTATTTATTTTGTATATGATATTTACAATGCCATCCTACTATTTTTTTCGCTTCTGCCCCTAGTTAGATTATATTGGAATCACGATCATTAAGGTAAGTATTTTCATTTTCCTGAAAGTGGCTCAGAATAATAAGTACAAGTCTAGTTGTAACAGTTTAGGTTATTACAAAAAATTAGGTACCACCTTAAAGTATCTGCATGTAACTGTATGCCAGTTTTCAAAGCTTTTTCATACTTATTTTCCTTCTCAGACTGGCTGATGTCTTCGTCAAATATCGTGGCGAGACTGTAGAAGTAGCTCTGTAAATTTTTATACTGATATCTCAAATAAATAATCGATACTATGACGACGAGGAACAAGGCTATAATTCGCACTATAAAGAACCACCAGAATAAATAAAATACGACCCTCCAAATGTTTCCAACAACGCTGTTGTCTTCAACGTCTGGAAAGGCTGTGATTACGGTGATGAATTTTCCATCTAAAACAAAAAAATAATATTTAGAAAAATCATAATGCGTTAGTAAGTATATATAACATAGACCAAGTAATAGATATAAGTAGCGACATTATGCATGTGCATTATATAAATAAATTTGATTTGTATTTCATGTAATTGATTCATAAAATTCACAAGCACGAGGGGAAGAAAATAGTGTGTGGTTGATTTAAAATCGAAGGTATCATCACAATTTTATCAAATGTAATAGAATTATCTGGGTAGCATTAACACTATATTAACCTTCAAGTACAACCAAAATTAGAGCTTCCAACCCATAAGAGAAAATAGCTCCCGAGCACAAAGAAAGGAATATCACCATGTATACTTTGGATTTTTTTATAGCGTCCTTCTCAATATTCACATCATTATACAGCTTTTTTAAAGATATCGTCAAAGTGAAGGCCAATTTCTTCACAGTATTTCTATTCAGGTATAAACTAACGTAATAGAAACTGAGCATGAAGTGTGAAACAGCGAATGTCATCAAATCGTTTTTCTGCTTGGTCGTAAAATTTTTTTGTGTGATAAACGACAAGTTTTCTATAGCGACGAAGGAAAATAACAATATATTTATTAGGCTAATGTATATTGTGTTGTAGCGGACAATGAGCGGCGGTAAATTGTTATTATTGTTTAAAAAATTCGGTAAGCCACAAATGTACGCAAATTTGTTGACTGAAGAAAAAAAAGCAGCTATTCGATTTGTTTCAACCGTGATGTCTTCCATTGTGTACTAACTGTTATGTTGTATGATTATTTTGTAATTTATGAAAAATGTACGTAAAATAAAAATTTCTCTGCTCTATTTATACCTGACAGTTTAATAAACAAAACACAGGGCTGTAGTCGATCAGATATTTTCTAATAATTATTTGTTTTTATCGTATACATAACCGCGTGTTATTTTTATTTTAATTCGTATGTAATACGTTTTTGGAAACGGTATCTTGTTCGTTTCTTCAACATAATTTACATACATATTTAAATATCAGTGATACAACATAAATTAAACGTTAACGACTAAAGCATTTTAGCGGTTTTTCGTAGGCGAATTTACAGATTACTAAACAGTTACTACTTACAACATACTATAGTTTCCATCAGATTAATCTTTAGAATGTAATATGTATTGATTGCACGCCAGTTCACACGGCGAATACTGTTAATTAAGTACCTAATAAGTATTTTTAAGATAACATCTGTCATCTAATATACGTGTTCAAGCAACAAAAATTTGAAAATTAGTATTTAGTAGTTTATTTGCTTCCAGCGCGAGATTGCGATAAATTCATGCATGCTGGTGCAAGCTACTGGTATTTAACACGATAACTTGAATAAATCAATAGGATTAAGCCATACAAATATAGGCTTGCATATTTACACTTTCAGTTTTTCATCAGTAAAATGATAATAAATACGTCCATGTCCTTATTGAATTAGTACCAATTAAGTAAGTAGATATTTGATTACTTAATGTTTATTTGCAATACTGGATTTTTAAAACAACCAGCAATTATGTTTACTGTTAAAGGTTTTTAAATGGGTTTAAATATACGTTATAATGCAACTTGCTTATTCGCTAATTGCCAGGTTAAAGCTTGTGTATCCGTAATTCGTAAATAAGAAAATATTAACATCTAGCTTTCTGCCCGTGACCTCGCTTGCTTAGTCTAAGGCAAAAGTAAACTGTCTGGGGTTACTCGGATCGACAAACCATTTTTGTATTAAATTTCACTCAAATGGGTTCAGTGGTTTAGACGGGAAAAAGAGACAGGCAGATAATACTAGTAATCCTATTTCCTATCCTACTAATATTATAAATGCGAAAGTTTGTGAGGATGGTTGTATGTGTATGTTTGTTACTCTTTCACCCAAAAACAAATAAACCGATTGCAATGAAATTTGGTACGTACATAGCTGGACAACTGTAATAACACATAGGCAACTTTTTATCCCGATATTCCTACGGGTACAGACTTACGTATCCCGTGGTGAAACCGAGGGACGCAACTAGTGTTACATATTTTTTTCCTATACAACTTGTCGCTTTTCCCGAGCCCGTCTTTGCCCGAGCAGACCGCATATAAAAAAGCAGTTTGTTATGCAACTCTCTTCAGATACACAGGCTCGTTTCCTTTTCCTTACCATTGGACTGGTCCTTTCTTTTTCTTCCTTTCGTCAATCCCTTCTTGATACCTTTCCAACTTAAAGTCTGCTTCCATTTATAGAGGCGTAAGGTCTGCAATTGACCTTACGCCTCTCCAAATGTTCATGGGCGGTGGCTTATCATCAGGCGACCCACCAGCTCCAATGCCGTCTATAACATAAAATATACAGTTTTATTTTTTAAATTTTTAGTTTTATAGCATAGAAATTATAAAAGAACAGAAAAGGTGTGCCTCTTAGGCACATAAAACCGAAAAAGTAGAAGAAATTCGAAAAACGCGGGTTCGAATACCGCCTCGTCATAATTTTTTTTCTGTTCTTTCAAATTTTCTCTTATACAGTTTTGTAATTGTAACAAAAACTATTACCTATTTTGATAATACGTCATGCAATGTGACTTAGAAGAGGAGCAAAACCTAAAAATATACTAAACATACTTACACGATTAAAAAGGACCATTAAAATTAAGAATTTTAATTGTAATGAACTAGTGAAAAAGTTCCCAATTCCACTTTATTTATTGGGTAATCTCAGAAATTTTGACTAGGTGAACCGAATTTGATTAATCGTTTTTGTTTAAATGTTAGTGCCCTTATTATATCAGATACTAGTTACCTTACCACATATACATATGTGTATGTACATGGTTAGGTAATTATAATTCTAATGGCGAGTGAGTACCCATTGATCAGAGCTTACATATTTAATACGTTAATTCCGTTAAATTAAATTACATGATTTTATAGCTTTAATCACTACGGTATTATTCGAAGTCTTGTCTGGTACATTTATGTTACAATTTAAACTATTTGTCCATATTTATGTTAAAAAATATTTTGGCTAAACGGTGAAAATTAATTATAGAAGTTCTGCAACGCATGATATTTTTATTACAAAAAAAACCTAAACCGCCCTCAAATTGTCAGAACTAGATCAAATTCAAAATGAGCACACGATTTCAAATAAAAATAGAATAATCAAAATTGGTTCACTCAGTCAAAAGTTCTGAGAAAACAAAGCCAAAAAAAGACAAAAAAAGTCGAATTTATAACCTTCCATTTTGAAGTCGGTTGACCTATGTATGACATTGCCGTATTATATGCCAAAATTCTTTATTGCAAGGCAAATTTCAGACCCACGAGAAACACAGTGTGTGTGACCAAAGAAGTAAAAGATCCTTATACCTAGGAATTGTTATAGGAATGTGTATAGAAATTATTTAAGTTTACTAGAATAGCCCTTTGATATTAACGGCTTGAAATTAAATCACGAATAAAATTAATTACAGTAATCCACTAATTATTAACCATCGAGTAATATGCTCATCAATTACATCCAATTAGTTGAATTAACATTATTTAAACTGGTATATAATTACTTCTATATATTTTATACTTTAATGACATGTGGAGCAGGGCAGGCTGCAATTTAAAGAATACTTGTAAATGGACAGAGGCACGTTTCTCTCAAATATATATAATCTATAAGGTATATTACAGTTTATCAGTTCAAAAGCAAATTTTAGGAGCGTGGAAATATACACTTTTAACTCTGTGTTTGTAAAATATTCCTAATGATTTTCTTACTCCAAATATACACACATAAAACACCAGTAGCAAAAATTTTGCTAGTTCCCAATGCAGTTTAGATTGTTGACCTATTGGCAAAGAGTAGATTAATATTTATCTATAGCTATTCGTATAGCCACATTTATCGCAGAATAACCTACTGTTACCATAAATAATGTACCTTCTCTCCCTACTTAGTGTATGGAATCTTGTTTTATACACACAATATTGCTATCGTCATTGTTTCATTGAAATGGTTAACTTTAAAGTACATCCCTGGCTATAAATTTATATTATATAATCGCTCTTTAAAAACCAAATGCAAAACTTTCGTGATTTCATAACTGTCAAAATGTCTGGAACACAATATAAAAAGAATAAAACATCCGAATTCTTTTCAAACTCCGCCATACTTATGTGCAAATGTGGATTATCCTATTTATGGGTGGATAAAGTTTCGTTAAAATATTTTAACATTTTTAACAGGATTTCAACGTTTTTCATGCTGACGTTCATGGCCTCTGAATATGTTGCGTTTTTCACTCAAACAGATCTGAATGATAAGCAGGCATCTGATCAAATAATGTTTGCTATTTCTCATCCGATTCTCATGTCTTATTCCTTCAGCATAATTTATTACAGGAAGGATATTAGGAAATTGCTATTCAAATTGGCTGTGGTTTTAAAAGAGGATTACAACGATTTGGAGATAGAGACACAAATGATTAGAAAGGCAAAGTTATATTCGACATTTTATGTTATGAGCTTTAGTGCTGCTCTGTTTTTCTACGCATTCGATGGTATTATGCAAGTTGTTAAAAAAGGTACCACGTCAATAATGTTATCCAAAAATATCTATGTTAAAGAATAGATAGAAGATAAAAGATATAAGAATCTCCCTTAAGTTAAATCTAGTGTACATATAATATGTTTTATTTTATATGCAACAAATAATGAGCTTTAGAAAGGTGTTTCATACAGCATGTGCACTAAATCCTACTAATATTATAAATGCGAAAGTTTGTAAGGATGTGTGTGTGTTTGTTGCTCTTTCACACAAGAACTACTAATTTGGTCCGTAGATAATTGGAATGAAATTTGGTCCGTAGATAGCTGGACAACTGGAATAACATATAGGCAACTTTTTATCGCGATATTCTTACGGGATACGCACTTACGCGGGTGAAACCGCGGGGCGCAGCTAGTACATTATAATTGACAATTTATATGCAAAATTTTATTTAAATAAGCTGTTTGGAACAGCCTTTCAATAACTAATTTCCTCATTTTAAATTTTAGGCGATACTTTTACAACAGTGATTCTAGCATGGCCGGATGTAAGACAAAGAGGAATTTTGCCAGATTTCATAAGGATCGCTGTATATTTCCTGTGGTGGCTCTTCATGTTTCGTGTGTCAGCAGTCTATGTATTGGTTATATCCTTAACAATAACGTTGAGTTATCAGTATAAGAACTTACAAAGCTATTTTTATAAACTCGATGATATTTTTAATAATGGCAATGCGGAAGGTTTTGAACAAAAGCAGAAGGAATATGAACGCGCTTTGAAAGTTGGAATTTCGATGCATTCCGATACTATATGGTGCGTCGAAGTTCTTTTAAAGAAATTATTATTTTAACGTACTTTAGTAGCTTTGGCTAACAATTATAAGTTTTATTATGTTTTAGGTGTGTGAAGGAGTGTCAAAGAATTTGCAGCTGGGTCTTTAGCGGCCAAATTACTTTCAATTTTATTGTATTCTGCATGCTTATGCTTCAAATGGTGGTAAGCTCAGATCATATGAATGAATGAATGAATGAATAAAACTTTATTGTACACACCAATAGGAAATATATCAAAAGTACAGATCATATTTTTAACGGACAACGAAAATTTCTATGTTTTTGTAAAAAAATAAAATATAACGGAGACTAAGAGAACATAACAAAATGTCATGTATGTTTGGATGTATGTTGGGAGCAGGAGGTCTATTTTCTTTTTCTCGTCTTTCCCGGTCCATTCCTTCTATACACTTGTCAATCCTTTCCTTATCTATTTCCCCTTAAAAGCGGGCAGCGCATCCGCAGAGGCACTACCTCACTGGTCGTGGGCGGTGGTGATCGCTTACCATCACGCGAACCACCACCTCAATAGCCCGCTATGACATAAGAGAATATCATTGCTATGCTAATGCTCTTTTCGGATACATTAAACATACATGTTTGTGTGTCTGTAATAGCGATCTAACTGATGTTACATTATATAACTGCATATATATATTACGACGCAGCTGTGTCCTTAAGTGCATTTTTGTTTCTTTAAGAATTCTGAGCGCACATTAATGAGTGCTCTCGCGACCGTGTCAACGAGCGCATCTCTTTTGATGGCCACTGGTTTCTTCATGTGTAATGCTGGCGATATCACTGTTGAAGTCAGTATTTTTTATTCTATTTACGATATACATACTCTTTATAGTTGTAAAGAATAAAAAAGAATAAAAATATTAAGAGTGATAACAGCGGTCATAGTACTTTGTATATCGAAACAGTTTGGTAAGCTGGTATGTTGCATCCAGGAAATTATTATATTAAAGTTTGGGTTATTTAGCTTCATGGTTGCAACTTGCATCTACCAACCGACACAATATGAATGTGGTGGACTATTAAGTTGAAAGAAAGGAAGAAATAAATGAGTTATTTGTTAAGTTAATCTTCTGGAATGGATTCAATAAAAAAATTATGATGAGTGGCTGAATTATATTTCTTATTTTTTAGAAGTTTAATATTTTATTGTATGTATATTGCTATAAGTCTACATTCACATTCTCAAAACATCTAAAAACAATATATTCTTAAACATTTTAATAATTTTAGGCAGCTGCATTACCCACGGCTATTTTCTTATCGGGGTGGCAACATTGTCGAGGCGCAACTTCCGTACGCATCAGGAAGTTGATAGTGGTTGCCATTTGTCAAAGCCAGGTAAGATTTAAAGTAGCAGTTGTAAAGTAGTTTTGGTATGTTGAAAAGTACAAAATGCATGTTCATTAACAAGTAATAGCCATTTAATTTTTACAAAACATTCATTTTCAATAAAAATTTGAAGTATTTCCGCTACCTACTTGTGTGCTCTCGAAATATTTATCTTAATCACAGATCAAGTATATAAATTATTAGACTGCTTGTATAGTTGTCATACTGAAATTGTCGGATTAAATAACCTACGAATTTATTTAAAGTGAGTCCCTTTAGTGTTTTACTATTACACTAATTCACTCATTGCAAAAAATAAAATAATTCCCGATTTTGTTTTACTTTAAATGAACATATTTAATTCAAATTTTGTACAAGGATCTGTGACAATGCAATTTCATGATTTTATATTATCATTCTGATTGCATAAAGTAGTTGAGACAATTGAAATAATTCTATAATTAATTATTATATTATTTTACTTCAATGTTATTTACTATATTACTGTTATTTTACAATATGGCAAATCTGTGAAGTTTATTTTATATCTTCGTCGTTGACTTTTTTCGTGGCAAGTATACTATACTAATAGCTTTTTCGATGTTTTGCATTAAAGCAAAACATTTATCACGTCTTGAATAAAACGCACAGCTTTGAGATAAAGAAGTTGTCTATGAGCGCTCTTAATCTCTATGGAATGTGTATTTAATCTCTAATCTTTCACCTCACTAGCAAATGCGCGTCCTTGTGTATGAGTACGTCCTTGATGCGCTACTATTTTCCAATGTCATAATTCATCTTCATTTTTATTCAAATTGTAAAACAATTAATTGAACTAGTTTAAAAGTAAAAAAAAAAAAAATTAAAACAGTGAGCCAAGTGGGACTACTATGTTTCTAGTCGTTGAGTTGCACTTTATCCAATCTGAGATAAGGGAAGATCTGGGATAAGGGTACGTGTTGCGGGCCTAACTTGACCCTTCATAGATAAAAATAAATTGTCTACTTTTAAGTCCCAACGTCTGTCTCTTGAAATCTGAATCAGCCTCTCCACATGGATCGCTGGACAGGCGTCTCTGGGTGTCTTAGCAAACAACAACCCGATTGTTTATGTGTTGCTGTATTCGATATATATATATCTTGAAACAAATTTAGGTTAGAATATAATCTTATTTTTCTCTCAGATAAAACTGTCCTTTGAGATTTCTGATTCTGGTCTGATAAATCCATCTTCTGACACCAACCCGATTCTTGGCGTGTTGCTGTATCCGTTTCGCAGCGAATTCAGGCCAGGACATAATCCTAGGTTTATGTCTGATATAAGTCTCTTTAGTGTCAAGTCATGAATTCTTTGGCCTTATAGTCAATAACATAATAAGGGTTTTCTGCCTTGATATATCGGATTAATTATTAAATTAATAATTTCATAACATAGGTCAAATAGTAGGAATGTTAATTTGCAGAATCTCTCTGTTGTAAGTCACCCGCAAAACCTGCGAAGAGAAATTGATGTGGACAAGTGAAAGTGAGCCTGATGGATATCATTTTTCACAAGACCGTCCTCACTTTACAAAAATTCCATGACTATAATTTGTAAATATCTTTTGAGGACCTGTCAATTCAAGTGTTTGGCATTCAACTTAACCAAATCCAATGGTCCTTTAAATACTCCGCTTTGAATGAACTAGAGGTGTAATTTCTGCACATTAGGTTTGGTGCGGAATCGTCTACGGGGCCGGTTCTTTTTGATCCCGCCTCTTGTCCCCTCTCTTGGGCTGATATCTCACTGGACGGTGAGACTGTCTATTTTGCTGATGAGCAGTGCTCTGTTGTGCATGTTGTTTCCTTTCCCTGACATAAGTGGGAGTGCTTAGCCACCGCTGAGCCCCTCCCAGAGAGGCTATGATTGGTAGAAGGGCTTCCCTGCTGAATAAATACTCCTTACTTGGAGGGACATTATGAAGGAGGGAACGTAGGTTGACATTACCTAATTCCTTTAAAATCCGTTCCCGCCTCACCTCAATGCATTCAGACCTCTTACCGCAAATTAGTTGCATGGTTATCTCAGATATTTTATAAGATGGAGAATCAGGGCCAAATATCGAATTTATTTTTTCATTTAGAGTGTCTGGGTTCAAGTTGCAGTTGTTGTCGTGCGCCCAATTGACGAAATTTTGTAGGCCTTCTTTAATCAATTGACGTTGCTCTAGGATATTATTTGATAAGCCTGCTAATAATAATTCGGTCGATGCTAAAAAATCCTTCTTCTTGTTAAGATGGCAAAACTCCTCGTTCACCTTAAGCGCTGTGAACCCTGGCGAGGCTAAACAGGATCTAAGCACCTTCTTGTACCGAATGCCCTTCCAAGTCGGTAGGTCAAAGTGTTGGAGACGTACTAATTCCTGTAGGCGCTCCCTATTGGCCTGAGGGACTACCGCTGCTTCATCACACGCTAGTTTGCAAGTCTGATTAGTATTTGACGCTATACCTGACGTGCCTGGATATGACAGTAAATCCGAGGTTGAAGAATGTACGATCTCCTTAGGCAAGCTTTGTGTTTTGCCATATTCCATTAAATAATGAGGTAGCTGTGACATGTACTGCGATATATGACCCACTTGTTGCATCAGGCATTTAATCCGAGGGTCAGAACATGTTTCAGTTTGGTTATACTTACGAAATTTTTCTTTTCTCCGTCTCTTTTTGGGAGGAGACGAGCCGTGGTTTCTCTCGTCCTCCGAGGACGATGAAGCCGAACTGTCACTATGCCTCGTAAACAGATCTCCATCCGAAGCACCTGTTTTCGAGTTGTCTTCTGACGTGTTTTTTCGTGCTTCCCCTTGGGAAAACATAGTCACTAGTAATAACACAAATTAACACTAAAATTAAACACTGTGTGTTCTATAAAAGTAAAATTGCAATTAATATGATCACTTTTTTAGAGATTACTATAATATCTCGAGATTAGTTTTTTGGACGATGTTGTCGCGCCAGAATTCACAATCGCTATGACATTTGAAAATGGCAGCGCGTCAAGGACGCTCTTACAAACAAGGACGCGCACTTGCTAGTGAGATGAAATATCCATAGACAGTCGGTAAGGTAGACCGTAGAATATACTTCTATAGAGCTTTAGAAGTTATTTGTTAGAGGGCAATTTCTTCATCTCAACGCTGTGTTTTAGAAAAACATATAAAATGCGTACATGCGTACTATACGCATATATTCTTAGCTCAGTGATTGGCCTCGAACTTCAATCAAAAAGTCGCGTGCGGGTTCAAGACCGGTGAGGGTGGTTGAGAGAGGTTGAAGAAACCGACATGTCCAAGAACCAAACATTTGACGACATGTGCAACCCTGCACTTGGCCAGCGTGGTGGCCTGAAACTTCATAAGAGATCCGTGTCCCTCAGTACGAACATATAAGGGCTGATAATCACTACTTACGCACATAGTATAGCATTATGTTATCTGTGGCACAGCCTAATAAAGTACTGCGTGCTACTGCATAAACCCTTAACGCGTTGCTGGGTACAGGATGTAAATTAATATTGTAATACTAAATCATATTTTCTACTTATAGGAACCCGTGGAGATACAATGCTTCAATGTAATTAGAATGTCGTATCAATCATTTGTGTCGGTAATTAATTGTTTTATTTTTACTGTAGATTGATTGGATTCTTTTTGGAATGGGTCTGTAATGTTTATGTAAATAATATTATGTACCTATAATTCTATCTATTTTACAAACCTTTTTTTTTTCAGATCGTTAAAGCCTCGTATTCAGTATTTTCACTTTTATATTGAATAAAGAGAAAAAAAATATGAAGAATTCAATACATATCATTTACTGTTAAATAACGTAAATTGGTAACATTTTATAATTAATGTACAATTCTATGAATTTATTATAATAGGAGTAAAATAATAATAATTATAAATTGCTGCTTAATTCATGAAAAATAAATAGAAATAATCTAAATAAGTGGGTACTTTTCATTTATTAATGTTATTTCTATATCCCGCGTCGTGCCGTAGCTTCGCAGCTTCATAGGTTGTATGTTTAAATGCAATAAATAAAGTATGACGAGGTCTATTTCGAAGTTCGAAGTTCAAACCCATGATTTAACAATGGTGGAAAATGGAATGTATTGATCAATGTTTGTTAAATTGACATTTGAAAACTGCAAGTTTGTGACGGGAATTGTCATTTAAAATATTCAACATTGTCAATATTATTGATTACAGTTTATTTTACAATAAAATTAAATTGAAATTAGGACATTTGAAATAAATATGTTTTACTGTTAAAATAATACTATAAGAGATTCACTCAATTCAATTAAACCGATGTTGTTTTTAAGTTTTCTCTTGCGAGGTTATAATTTTTTATTTTCTTTTATTTTAAACAAAGTATAATTTATAAAAGAATGCGAACATATTCACGTAAACCTCCGGACCATCAACTCATTGACGGTGTGCTGGAGTTGTGTCGCCTGTGTCTTCGAGAACCCATTAATCCTATGCCTATATTTGATAATGACGACAGAAAGTTTTGTGGATCTTTGCCTATGAGGATAATGATATGTCTTGGTTTGGAGGTTTGTATATTTTTATTACTAAACTCGACGTAAGTAAGCGGAGTGTCTGTTGAAGTAGATTCAATGGTGCAGGAATAATCATTTAAACAAACATGCTATCACGAAATCCCAAATCGTTTTGCAGATTACCAATGAAGAGTGTTTACCTAACATGATATGTTCACAGTGCTGCAGGGACTTAGATAAATATTATGATTTCAAAAAGAAATGTATGCTATCCTATAGAAAACTCAAATCACACCTAATAGCTGTTAAAGAACTAGAGGTTAAAAAAGCAGCCGAATTAAAGTTAAAATTGGAAAATGATTGTAATTTCAAATCTGATTTACCAGAAATTGATGGGGAGGAGGGGGTGAACGAACTTAGTGATGAGGACAATGAGATTATATTGTCGTTGACTGACGAAGATGCCTTGGAAGTTATTAACATATTCAATGAAACTACGGCTTGTGGTGGAGACGTCCCTGAAGATGAGCAGGTAAACATATCTATCTTATATATTCGAATTTTGATACTAATATGATAAATGATCAGTAATTGGTAAAATTTTGCATGAAATTATATATGGAAATAATTTAAAATCTGTCAAAACTTTGTTTTAGGTTCAGGAGCCAAGCGTCACAACTTCCTACAACATAAATGATAGTCTAGACTTTCTAAATTCAGTCAGCTCTGAAACCATTCCGCCTATCCCTGATGACATAACCAGTTTTCTCTCTACAATCCTCGTTCAACTGGGAGTGCTTATAAAAGATAGCGTAAATGAAAGGATAGTTGTAATTGACCATACTTTTAAGAATGTGAGATTGGAAACTAGTGATGGACCTGTTATTTTGGAGCTTGTAGAAGAGGATGAGGTGAGAATAAATTATATCCCCCAAATGTTCCCTGCAAGCCATTGAAATACTTTTGATAAATGTTGTTGACTTAACAACTTCACTAAAGTTGTGGTTTGTGCTTTTTAGTTTAGAGTTGATAATTTAAAAATTGAAGTTTTTAAAAAAAATTAAAATTTATGCAGGATTTACTACCAAGGTATAAATAGCATGTGCGGTACTGAAGACAATTTAATAATTGTAATTTTTCTTTAGGAACCAAAGCCTGAGCCTAAGAAAGAAGAGCCCAAGGAACCGGAGAGGGAGATTGATAAAAATAGTTCAATTGATTTTGTTTACAATGCCAACGATGGAATACTAAGGTAAAGTTTGTAATTCTTTCATTTTATTTATTGTTGCAGCCTTTTAAGACGTCCACTGTTGGACATAGGCCTCCCCCAAAGATAGTTTATTTTTCATTTTATTTAAAATGATAATATGGCTTGACATTCTCTAGACTGACATGGTCTCTACATTGCTTTATCCCATAGAACTTGTGTAATAAATAATAATTGTTTATAAACCGTTGTGTAGCGGCAAGGCGATGTGCGTGACGTGCGGCAAGCACTTCTCGACGCGCGCGGCGATGGTGCGGCACGAGCGCACGCACTCGGGCGTGCGGCCCTACGCGTGCGACGTGTGCCAGCGCGCCTTCACGCAGCGCGAGGTGCTGCGCCGCCACCTGCTCACCCACCAGGGTGCGTGCACACACACACACACACACACACACA
>NC_052107.1:766559-774520 GCF_012273895.1 Zerene cesonia
CAGGCGCGCGAGGAGAAGCTGGCCAAGCAGGCGCAGAGGTGAGCACCGACAGACGCACAGACACACAACCGCGAGCTGTACATGCGCAGGCGCAAGCCGGACACCGTCGACGTGCAGCAGATATATTCAAATTAATTAAATTTATTCTAATAATTCATTTGTACTTCAATCTGTGTGTTTCGTAAAACATAACAAAGTTTTCCAAGAACATATTTAACTTCGTTGTCACTTTGTTGTATGTTAAGTTAGGAATATGAAAGTAAATGCCACCAGAAATAAGAACGTAATTTATTCATATAACATTGAATAAAACATTTTCGAAATGAGCGCCAAATAGTTTATTCAAATGCCTAATAAACACTTTAAATTAAAAAACAAGAACTAAAACACCCACTCGCAATTCCAGAGAGAAGTTACAACTGGAGATCGCAGCTCGTGAAAGAGCCGAGAAGAAACAGCAGGAGTATGAAGACCGCTTGCGGCAGATGCAGGAGGAGATGGAGCGCTCACAGGTAAATAGCTTCTATATGTCTTTATTTATATGAAAAGATAACATTTCTAAGCCTATAATCTCTGGATGAAGTGAACTGATTTTGATATCAATTTAACCAATATACAGCCATAGATATATAGCCAAGCATTCTTTGAGTTTCATAGATTATATTTTTTTTATCTTGAGTCTACTTGAGCGAAACCGGGATAAGAGGCTAGTTTGTATCTGTACTGGTTAAAAAATTCTGCAGTTTATAGAATTACTAAAAATATTTGTTTCTCTTATTTGGCTTTTATTTGATCTAGAATCACGTTTAGGTATTATTTATTACATACAACAGCTGATACACATTTAATGAGAAACGAGTTGAACAACGGTAATTAACACTTTAACAACATACCTATTCTATTCTATTTATTTTCATCTAAGGGTGGAATAGTATAGAAAATATTTAACACGTATACACGTGTGTTTATATACTTATCAAATGTGACAATTCGTTTAAAGGTTACGTTTAATGTGCTATGTATTATTAATTGATAAATATGATTATATCAGATAACTGGCTTGCGTAAAATTCCGATTATGAACACAAAATTTGTGACGATAAATGTAATATGTTAAATCATCATGATTTCTGGAAAGGTTTTTTTTCCTTTAATTAATTCATTTTTCGTAAAGATAAATCGGTTTTTATCATATTAAAATTCACAATTAGTCATATTTTTTTATATGATAATAAAAATCGTTTCCTAATAAGTTTAGGAAATACGATTTGGTATGATATTAGAAATATAAATAAACAATAAATAATTTTAACAAAAACTGTAATCTTGATATGTTAGAATTATAATTTTTAATTTAAAGTTTTATAGCATTGAAATGCTTTATAAATTAGAAATTTTGAAAGAATAAAAAAAAATTTGATCACGAGGCAGGATTCGAACCTGCGTTTCTTGCCTAACCGTAGCAACGCCTAGCCTCTCGGGTGGCCGAATCCTGCCTCGTGATCAAATTTTTTCTATTCTTTCAAAATTTCTAATGTTAGAATTACACCAAATTGCGTTTCAATTTGGTGTCGTCCATACAGGAGACACCAGCTTTCAAATTAAAAAGAAATTTCAAAATCCAACTCAATAGTTCCGAGGTAGCACAGCAAAGAAATGCAGTTGTGTTGATTGATGCTCTTCCTTTTTTTGAAATCGATTGATGAAATATTCTGAATAAATCTGTTAATTTTCACTATGCTTTTATACCAAAGATCCAACAGTTACCATGATAGAATATCATTAAACCATTATGTAACTCGCAGGCGAACCTGATCGAGGCGCAAGAGATGATCCGGCGGCTGGAGGAGCAGCTGAAGCAGCTGCAGGCCGCCAAGGATGAGCTGGAGCAGCGCCAGAACGAGCTGCACAGCATGATGCAGCGCCTCGAGGAAACCAAGGTATGGCGCGTTGAACGACGGCGTACAGAGGTTTCTAGACATAATATGTGGTTTCTAGTCGATATTATCGACAGAAGATTTTTGTTGGTATATTAGATGTTTTGACTGTTTGTATAGTTGGACACTTCAGTTTTTTTACCTTGTACGCCACATTTAATTCGTTATAAATATATATAGTGAAGTATAAAAATTCAGTTTTTTCTGTATATTGATTGTTTGTACATTACAATTAATTTTAAAAAATTACTTTTAGTTATTTCTTTAATGTAAAATGTAAAGTAATGTATATGTTATAACTTTTAAATGATGATATAATTGCTCATAAGCATATAGAATACGTCGACAGAATATATACTTATTTATAAAAGCTATTTAGTTCATTATATGATTTAGGTTTTATTTGCCTCTCAAAGAAAAAAAAAAAAATTTACTTATGATGTGTTACATAATCGAATGCTATCCCCAGAACATGGAAGCGGCCGAGCGGCAGAAGCTGGAGGACGAGATCCGCGCGAAGCAGGAGGAGGTGTCGCGCATCCAGCAGGAGGTCGAGCTGAAGGACTCCGAGACGCGCCGCCTGCAGGAGGAGGTGGAGGAGGCGCGCCGCAAGCAGGTACGCGCTGCCCCGCATGCTGACCACCACCGTAGTGTCAGATGCCATCGGGGAGATTGGGTTCACGCAATAGCCTAAGTGTAGCGTTACTGCTCTTGCGTATTAATTGAAGTGATAACTTTAAGAAGTTGGGGGGGGGTTGGCCGGTTCGTTACGTAACGCGTAACGGCGCCAGTGTCTGTATTAGAGTAATACAAGTTGTCACTTCTCGTGTTGTCCAGGATGTACGCGTCTTAGTTATATATTGTGATGACGCAACTGCTGCACGATACGTAGCTGTTGCTCAGGCTCAGCTACCTATACACCTATATAACTTTATGCTATCGCTCAGGACGAGGCGGCGGCGCTGCTGCTGGCGGCCACGACGCCGCAGCACCACCACGTGTCGGAGGCGGGCGCGGGCGCCGGCGCGGGGGCGGGCGCGGGGGAGGAGGGCGAGGCGGGCGAGGGCGGCTCGGGCGACGGCTCCGACGGCGGCTCCGAGTCGGGCGGCGGCGAGCTCACGCGCGCGCCCGACGACCTGGTCGACCCGCTCGCCGACCGCCGCACGCTCGCCGAGCGCTCCGAGCGCCTGCACAACCAGCTCAAGGTGCCGCACACACCACGCGCACCACACCACACCACGCGCACCACGCGCACCACACCACGCGCACCGCACCACACCACGCGCACCACAGCACACCACACCGCACGCTGCGGGGGGCAGAAATACGCCTCGAGCGCTTTTAATCTCAAATCTAAACACACCACTCCAACATTGCCAAACATAATCCACACACATGTCAACATACCCTTCGAATATCTTATTATTATTACCTTCCAAACATGTCTAAATGCTTTGTCATATAATTTATTTATTCAAGCGACCAGTCATATCATTTTGTTAGTAAAACAAATTCTTAAAAATAATATTTACTTGCCTCGAATTACTAATACAATTATTGTATCTTCTAAGGAATATAAATATGCACTCATTCAGAGCACAAATGCCCTATCCACAAAAGAACCTAACTTAAATCACAATTCGCCACCCCGTACCATGCGTATCGAGAGAGAAACGCTCAATTAACACACGGTGCGATACATTGCGCAGGCGCTGAAGCAGGACCTGGCGCAGTCGCGCGACGAGACCAAGGAGACGGCGATGGACAAGATCCACCGCGAGAACGTGCGCCAGGGCCGCGACAAGTACAAGACGCTGCGCGAGATCCGCAAGGGCAACACCAAGCGCCGCGTCGACCAGTTCGAGAACATGTAACCGCCACGGTGAGTCGCACTCGCACTCAACCTCCAACTCAAACTCAAAAATTTTGTAATTCAACTAGCTGTGCCCCGCGGTTTTACCCTATGTGGGTAAGACGTGGTACGCGATGTTATATGTTAATGCAAATAGACATAAAAAATATGGACCGATTTGCATTTGCTGTGTAAATTCTTTAATTAAGTTGTCGTTCATCATTCATCAATCAATATGAATGTTTGGTTTTTTATCATAATTCCCAATGGAGCTGGTGGGTCGCCCCATGGTTAGCACTACTACCGCCCATGATCCACTAATACTACCTCATATCAAATATTTGAAGGCCTTACTCTACAAATAAATTGATATTAGTTCAGGACATATCACAAACTTTAAGTTTTTGAAGTGGACTAGCGATCTTTTCTTTTAAAAAATATTTTTTTTATCAATTAATTAATACGATTTTCTTTATGATTATAATAATATTATTTTGTGTTCCAGCAGCGCGACCGGCCCAACAAGTCACCGACGGCGTTCGTCAATTATAGTCTTTGGCTAAGAGTATAGTTGTCCACTTGTAGTGCCAAACCGATCCGAACCACGAACACACAGATACACAGAATACATCGCTTCATATACACATAACATGGATTACGATGGCTTTCAAAGATATCCATAAAAAAACTCTCACTGGCCTCCTGGTATTTCGAATGTTTGCGAATAGTTCGAACAGTACGGCGCACACGCGGCGGCAGCAGTGTGTAAGCAGTACTGCGATGGAACGTTTGCGAAAGCGCACAGAGCACGAGGCGTGCGCCAGTGAGGGTCGCCGTCCACGCTGGTGCTCCCTGAGCCGTCGCCTTAGGGCTTGTAAATATTGATTATTACTTAATAGTAATTTTATTTTAGACTATAATGTGCTATAATAACCGAATATCTACCGACGACTATATCGTTATGAAATGTGAAAATCGAGGCACACAGTTTTTGTTTTTATTTTATTGATTAATTGTTAAGCGATCAGATTTGATCGGTTATCGGGCGGCGTGCGCCCGCGCCGTCGGTCAGGTGTCACTTGTACGTGTGAATATGGGACCTCACGAGCTAGCTGCGGTAGCACTTGGCACTTTCATATCTAACTTATACCTGCTGTGTTTATATTAAAGTTTGTAACGTGTCAGACACCGTTATTTTTGTGGATATATAAAATTTGTACGTTAGTATTGCTCAAAAGTGTTACGAGTGCCCGGAGAGGGGGGGGAGGCGATGTCCCTTATTTATTTTTATAATCATTTATATTTTAGATATAGGAGTTTAGCTTCAAGTGTAATTATCGTTCCGAGTTTCTGATATTATATACAATAGTATGTGTTGTATATTCGTTCATTTTATTGTTGGTATGAAATCGGCCCGTTTCCTTTATTTCTTGAACAAAATTGAAGATAGCGAAACTATATTTAATTGTATGCTTATATGATGTGTATAATGTTTTAATTTAAGTGAGTAAAAGGCATTCCAATAAGAAACTATGCGGTGGCGTTTTATTGTGAAAATAGTTGCAATATTTTGTTTGTTTATAAGTGCCATCCGGTGATGTCAGTTCTCTGGAGGCAAAGTACGAATTTTAATATTTTGATTTAAATTAACAATATACTTAAATTTTAGATATACATTGACCATTCTATATTTATAATTATATACACGTTTGTAATACTTTATCTACTTACCATTTGGAACATTATATTAAAGAAAATTATTAACCGATTCGTACTTTGCCCTCGTCTATGTGAGTTAAAGAACTAATCTTCATACTAAATTATACAAAACCACGTTGCCTTTCAGTCTAGGACGAAATTTTTTCCAATAAAATGTTTAAGTATAACAAATTGTGTTTTATTTCAATACTATTAAAGTGCCTCTTATCCTGAATAAATACGAAAATGATAATTGTTTGCGTTTAAATATTCCTCTGGTAATTTTAGGTGTAGTCGAGGTACCGCGCATTTTCACCCGCGGACAAACTTGCGGCGATAGCATACAATAAAATACCGTTAACTTTACTCAATCTAATGGTTGATATTCACATTAGTAGGGGAGCCCAAGATGCTAAATGTGTATTTACTCGAGCGTTTCAGAAATCTATTGGAATTCGCAGATTATGCGATAGCAAGAAAAAAAGTCCTATAGTGTTTTCAATTTTAGCGATGGGAAAAGGTTTTTGATTTTTTTTTTTTATTATAAAAGAAAAACGGGGCTGTGGAAATACTCAAGCACGTTAGATTTTGATATTTTGAATGCCCTGGCATATCACTGAAATAAAATATAACTTATTCTTACGATTTATGTGGTAATTTCGTGGCTACGAATAAAAGGTAAAATATAAAAAAAATATGACTCGAGCGCGTCAGATAAAGATATTACGGGTTATTTACAACATAAAAAATCCAAATTTCGCTAATCTGACAATTTGAGCGTAACCTTAGAGAATTATCGATATTTTTTAATTTCCTGCGGCTACTGTGAGCGCACCCACCAATATCAACTGCTCATACTTTCTGGAGGTACTTAGTAATAGGTAAGGTATCTTCCCTTATAATAATCTGACGCGCTCGAGTACATCCCAAAATCCCCTCTTGGGCTCCCCTACTACATATTCTTCTATAAAATAACAGGAAACCCTGTCAAACTTTCCGCAGAACGTAACGTTCGCTTTAATCTCTCCGAACAAATGGGTCCCTTCCTACTTGAAACTAGCAATATTAGTTCATAAATCACTGCTATAAGTGATTCTATTGATTATTAGCCAACCTTGATTTAATAATTAAAAAGTTTTTGATAAATCAAATTGTATAAAATCGGGTTCAGAATAGTGGCCATGGTCCACAATATGTCAAAATAAATAACCAAAAAACAGTTTCATAATTTATTCAATACTGAAATCATATCGACAAAAGTGGAACATATTTTGGCAAATTACAAGTAACTATCTACTTAATAGCCTACTTGGCATTCACTGAACATTTATCACGAAATGGCTACATCTGCATAAACACGTACGAAAAATATACATACTTGAATATAAAACATTGACTACAATGAAATTCCTTCATCATCTTTATACAATTCACATTTATAATTATTCTAATTGCACAACATCGAGATTATTCTATTTCTTAAAATGTTTTGATAAAAAATAAATTTAATATCATTACCACAATATATTATTAACCTATTGTTAGCGTCTTCAATTTCGTATATTATTAATTCCATCTTTACCAGTTAAGAGCTGTCATTTTTACCGCCAAAAACTTTGGAATGACTCGTAAGTCACGAACGTTCAAATCCAGCACCAATCAATGCATGACAATACAATTTCGTCTCTATTAGTCTATTATTATCTAGAACGTTCTATAATCCCTTTGTGTGTATACAGCAGAGAGCTGTGGAGTGGAGGCTAGGTGGTCGCTTTGTGTTTTAATGTCTTCAGGTGCCTTAAGAGAGAACTCTTGTCTTTAAAGGCGCGTTCACACGTGCTGCACGCGTAGTACCGATCCGTATGAGCTACCATGTGTCGGCTTAAACCTAAAAAACAATAAATTTACATAGGTATTATTTTCTCAGTTTCTTGGTAATTAAGAAACAAAAATACAAAAAAAAATGCACACGTATCTTTGATATGTCACAGATATGTAGATAACAGAGTCGTAATTGGTTTTATTACAAAACAAAACATTTTCCTTTGAATATGCCTCTTAAAGCTCAACAATGATACATATGATAAGATTTGATGTTAACGATTAGCGACTTATTTTAAATTTTTGTAACTTGAAATTTTTTTAAATTGGGAGAATTAGCACTCGTGTTAGTTATGTGTGGTGGTTGGCACATGTCCATACCGGAGGGGTGCAGGAACACCTTGGGGCACAGCTTGCAGCGGTGCAGCGCGAGCGGGCGCAGGTGCGGCGTGTGCTGCGTCAGCTCGTGCGAGCGGAGCGCCGCGCGCTGCGTGAACCCCTTCGGGCACCGCTCGCACTTGAACGGCCGCTCCGCTGTACACATACATACACATTGTTATCGCATTTATGTGATATAGTGTGTGCGTGTGTGTGTGTGTGAGTGTGAGCGTTAGTGTGAGCGTTAGTGTGTGCGTGTGTGTGTGTGTGTGTGT
>NC_052107.1:775520-776003 GCF_012273895.1 Zerene cesonia
CCCCCAGTGTTTTAGAATTTAAGATCATTTTATTGTAATATCACCATCATTAGATTTAAGTTCTAATTGTTCATCATCGTGTTTAGTTTTAGCTCATTATCATATTATCATTATCATCTTTTCCGCCCGGGAGCATGTACGGGCTAGCCGTACATCCTGATTCAGCGCTTTACACGACCGTCTTCAATTATGACTTATTAAGTCAGTCTGCAATAGCGACTCGTGTAAGGCGCTCGGGGTTATATATCATCATATCATTAATCATTATATCATAATATCAAATATCAATATACGAACATCATATCAAGCAAGAGTGTATGTATTATCAGCCCATACATTACCATTTTACATTTTGATGACCACAATGAAAAGTTAGGTCTTATGTGTAAATGAGTATATCATTTCATGTTTTGTCTTCCTTGCGAATAACAAGCGACTGTGTGCGCTGTTACAAACCTCATAAGGTTTCACATCGCAAAATTA
>NC_052107.1:776013-780206 GCF_012273895.1 Zerene cesonia
TCTCGTATATGTTGAGACCAAGCGCGTCGACGCCGAGCCACAGCTCCGTGTTCTTCTTGTTGCGTATCTCGAAGTAGTTCACGCCGTACATCTCGAGGTCCTGCGCGATCTTGAGGTACTCCATCATGGCGTCCTCGCGCAGCATCCCGCGGTGCTCCTGCCACCAGTTCGTGATGCTCTGCTCCCACTCTTCGCGGGACATCTGGCGGGTGAGAGATGGGAGTGTTATATCTTGATAATACACATCAAACTAAACTTTTTTTTATTAGCCGATATATGTACTCGTATGTATGTGATATGATTGTTAATCGTTATTACATGCAGGATTTTAGCCTAATCAATAGAGAAATACCATTAATATTAGTACTAACACCTATATGTATAGACTTGAATAAATAATACCGAATATGAGAATAAGTGCATAACACTCAACTTCTAGAAAATGCTATTACTTCATAACCACACTTCAATTTAATATAAAAGTAATCTTCTAGCTCTACTCTAACACCAATCTTTGAAACCCTTAAACTTTTTTACTATATTACAACCTGCCATTACATACCTTATGCTGGTCGGTGACACGCTGCGGCAGCAGACGGTCATTGGCCAGGAAGCCGGGGCCGTGTATGGACGAGTTGTGGTCCCCGTGCCTCGCCTGCACCGCGTAGGACGCGAGCAGAACTGACGTCTCGGGGGGGCAGTAGATTTCATCTGATAGGATCGCATTTTTCACCTGCAAGTAACGTTTGGGAGTTATGTCCGGTAGAGAGGTGTACATAAAATGAAATTGTTTGTGTATATATATTTGTGCCTGGATCTCGATTCTCTCAAGGAAAAATACTGACCTTGCCTACAAGCTTTAGTCTTTAGAAACGTGACCTGAACTAAATGGTTGAGTCTTTTGGAAAAGGAAGAATAAAATAATTTGGTTAAGATTTACTATTCAACGGAGAGTATGGAATTTGAATGGAAACAGTCACCATAAATTGATCAAACTGTCCAATATTGGAGCCGTGACAAAACACAGCTTTTTTCTCAGTAATAGTCCCACAACGATTCGCGCGCGGTCATCTCTTACTGCTCATTATAAACAAAATAATATTTTAAATTCATATAAATACCGTTAGCTCTGCTAGAATTTAATTAATAATTCATTTACCAGAAAGCTTCAACAATAAATACCCACTCAGAATTCCTTTGCGGTTGAAAATTCCATTACTTATGCAAATATGTAGAGAAGTATCCAAATATGGGTTTGGATTGGCAATTAAGTAATTTGGCTCCGAACGTAAGATTCGTGCAATCGTATCATTAGTAAACCAAGATAAAAAAAGTATACGTAATTTGAAAAGTTTATCATATTGGTATGAGTTTTTTTAATTAAATTCCAAGCAATAAACTTCAATTACCCACTACTCGTATATTGAAAAAATAGTATTGTGATACCGGTTATGTAATGTTTGTATAACTGCTATGAGAAATATGATTTCATTGACACAAAAGGGGGTTATTCTTGGCCATTCTTTATCCTATTTTTTTTTGTTCATATATTATATTTATTTGTGCAAATACCTGCAGGTAGAAC
Source organism: Zerene cesonia (assembly GCF_012273895.1). NCBI lineage: Eukaryota > Metazoa > Arthropoda > Insecta > Lepidoptera > Pieridae > Zerene > Zerene cesonia. The sequence continues at coordinate 777,599 of NC_052107.1, forward strand.
AGTTTCAACGTGATCTCCTGAATGAGCTCATCGGCGACATCCTCGGGGTAGAATTTGGCGCGGAACTTGAACTGCAGCGGGTTCTCCTTCTTCACGTCCTGTTGCATCACCTGGAAGCGATACGTGGAAGATATAAGCATTTTTGTACATTTCACATTTTATAAAAAGGCCATAATAGTAGAGCACTCCATAGATTGAAACAAATCAAATAAATTAAGTGACATTTGGATCCAGAACACGCATAGCTAACCTGTATAAAGAATATTTCACGTTTTATCGGCATTCAAACTACAATATAAACGAAACTTTTCCTTTTATATACGACATCAACTTCATGTGTAGATGAAACTCAAAATGGTTAAATACGGCATAAGACAAGGCTACAACAAAACTCCATGTGAATTTCGCTTTGTCAGCTCATTGGTCAGATAGTTAATGCTTGAATGAAGAGACATTAGTTAAATTGAATTAATTGACCACATTGTTTTACGACTTAGTCTTGGACTTGCTTGCTTGTCTTGGACTAATTTTGAATAATTGAACAAGATTTAGAAAGCTATTAGCTAAAAACAAACACATTTGACTCGAAGGACCTGAAATTCTTGTAAAAGGTACATTTGGAAAAATATACTCAATTAAATAAGAGACAATATTTAAGGTTCATCGAGAGAATCTCAAATCATAACTTCGGGAAATTGTTAAATTCTTTTTATTATATTAAATTAAAAAGCACATTTCTTATGATAATTCTTACCCATCTGGAGAACGGTAGCGACCCTGACTTCGTTGCGTGCCCAAGTGATCCAGGGTGAGCGTTAAAAAGGCAATAATTAATTACAATTCAGCGTCAGTTTTATAATCATCCAAGAACATAAAATATAACCATTTTATGATGCACATAATTGCTTTAACGTCCGATCGATGCCAACGATTATAGCAGATACCATCGTGGAAGATAAGTTTTTATTATTTAAAGTTATTAATGAATTAAATAATATTTTATTTAATTTTTGACGACAGTGTTAAAAAGTAGCTTCATAAATTACTGTTAACAAGCAGTAGTATTATGGGTACGAAAAGTAGATAACAGATATATTTGTTCATGATTTTCGTACAGAGTTACACAGTTACATAATACCTAAAAACTTTTAATCACCGATCCATAATATAGCCGTTACGAAAGCTAGATGATGAAAAAATCAATGTGTTTTACGATCGCATTCAAAATACACCGAAAATAAGTACTGACTTGCCTTTTAGGGCCTATTCGTATAGCGATAATGTACTGTATAAATAGCTACTAACTACAATTATTACTTAGCCTACAGAGGAAGCTATTAAACTCGTGAGTCATGAGCAATTCTTTAGACATTCATATTAGGTGTTGGATTATTAACCATATAGCAGATAGGTATAGTTTGTTATCTAATAAAGTAATAAAGACGCATTCTAGGTGTCATGATTGTACTTCTTAATTTTTTACCTGATGACGTGCGCATCACAAAAATATTAATTAATTAGAGCATATCATTAGTAAGCAGATTTCACTTTCGTTTGTGTCGTACTATCAAAAATTCCGGTCATGTGGCATATGACAATACTATATTATTTGACACGAATTGCGTCAATTGGTGTGAATCGAATGAAAACGAAACTTCAATTTTTAGGTTTAAAAAACCATGTATTACATAATTATAAGGACCACATGTTGACGATAAGTGTAAAAACGTAAATAGCAATGTGGAGACGGGATGTGGCCATAATTCTTTGAACGTGTATGGTGAACATATGCTAAATCATTTGATAACGATTTTCTATGAGGTAATTGGTAAATTCATATGAACTATTCGATTTCCAACTACATTTACCCATAGTGTCGAACTACACATAGATGATTACAGATACGGAAGAATATTATCGAAATCACTTATATAACACATCGATTAAAATTACTAGTGTCATTGTAATGACTTCATCGAATCGTTTTTTTTTTTTTTAATTTTTACGGATAATACAAATAACCGGTATGCGTGTGCCCAGTCACGCCTCGATACCGTGGCGTAAGGCCAAGTACCATAGTTCGATGTATTACTTACTCAAAACATAACCTGCCATTAGTTTTTAAATGATCCATAAAAGGCAAGAAGAACAAATATTCGTCGCACACATTAAGGCAACCACAATATGGATATACAACCTTGTATCCTTGCTTTGGAATTGCAAGAATTCCAGGCTACTTTCAATTTGTATTTTCGTCCGCCTAAAGCTTCGTAAGTCTCTCTAGCCAGTTAAATTTGATCTCTATCACATTTCATTAAGATCTAGCAATACAGCAAACTCTAGCCCGCTACCGTGTCTTACCATATCGTCAGCGCGGTCATACGCGGCTTCCTCGTCATCCTCCTCCGGGGTTACCAACTTCTTAACAGCGGTCGTTACGCATTTGACCGTCTTCTCCGCTATCGTTTCCGGCTTTAACATTTATCATTTACATTTACGTGACGGTTGGAGAAATGTCTTGTTAAGCTTTTGGGTATACTTAGTCTGGCCATAAATACTGTTACACTTAATTATAAAAAAATATTACATTTGAATTTCGAATCTGTCA
>NC_052107.1:781206-822284 GCF_012273895.1 Zerene cesonia
AAATAGCTCGTTTACTTTCAGATCCATTAGTGGGTTTCAGAATTAAATTGCTATCTTATCTAAGTAGTTGACTTTCAGTACATGAATACTTGTATATCATATTGTTTGATATAGTCAAGGTTGAGGAGCTATTCTTGAATAGTTGCCAACGGCTCTATAGAAGTTTTGCCCTAGCAGTTTGATTCATTAAACCGAAACCGGCATGCACTACGTACTAGAGTTTGTACGTAGGACATAACCCAACAAGGAATGTCTAGGCGATCGGTCCTGATCAGCTCGCAGTGGAAAACGAATTAGCGTGTCCCAGGCGTTGCATTGAGCAACGTCGCATTGGCTCGTGGGAGCGAAAGTACGGTCAACGAACCCGCGACCGCGTTAGCACAATCAGCTGTTCTGTGCGAGCATTCCTAAACGTGAGTCTGTATCATCTGTATGTATGCATAATCAGGGTGTACCTGGGACACTGCACCTACGCATTTTTGGGGTTTTGGCAAACTTCTGAGATAATTGTAGTGATGTGTTGTGTTTTTTCTAAATTCTAATAGTATGTGTGCGTTAAGCAATTGAGTTTTTTTAATAGGCCCATGAGTTCACCGATACATCTGATAAGCTCTGCACTCATGATTGATCATCTTTTTCATTGGTCATAGAATGTAAATATAATACTATCTATCTATTGGGAATTATCAAAGCCATATTTCTTAATTAAATTAACGTATCGGAAAGTGCAATTACCTGTTCTTGTGCGCATTGCAAAACATTATTTCGTATATTCAATGGGAATTATTTGACCCGTACTCATTGAATAGGTACAAACAATGTGATTAAAAAAAAAAGTTTCAGTGATTTTCTTGTTGAAAAAGCAGAACATTATTTAACTTCAATTTGCGGAAAAAGTCATACTTAGAATAATAGATTTTTTTCTGTTTGAAGTAGAACAAGAACCCATTGACCTCGCCCTCATTATTAGCAACAAGTAAGATGCACCTATACTATACGATTTGCATTATAGCTCATCATTACTTTGTTACTTCTTTCCTCAGGTCAAATAACTTGAAGTGAAAGAAGCACTATAATTTAATTAATAATAATTAATCGCTAATTAAATTTACAAGGGCTTACATTAAAAGTGGTCATAGGATAGCAGAGAAAAATAGCAGATTAGATTGTATACTTTAATTACACTATACAAATAATGAATTGTAACATCAAACGAAACAGCTAAAGAAACTACGAAATCAACTTGTAACCCAAACAATGCGCCAGACACACTTTCCACAAAACTGCGTAAATTCCAGTGCGTATGTCAATACCGAGAGAAACTCGTCAACGATACACTTTGCACGTCTCCACGTTCGCGCGCGCCGCATCCGACCGCCGCGGGCGCACCTGCGAAACGTATCGCCGTCTCGCTCTTCAACCCACTATCTCGATCGTATCGCACCTGACGCACTAACCGCAATTACTTCATTCATTTATCAATCGTTTTCCTTGAAGGAATCTAATCCCGCGGCCTTCTCAGAGTTGGAATGACACGGGTATGGTAGTACGTTTTCTCTTCAATGATATAAGAAATGCACTTTCACATTGTCCTGGTGTTATGAATGGAAGTACAAACAAACACGATTGACGCGATTTACACGTGATAAGGACGTAGCGGCTGAGCTGCGTGACCTTCACGTGACCTTTCGCGAATTTCATCGACGAAAGGCAGTCAAGGACACGCAAATGCCGGTAGGTGGCCGGGGTCGCCACCGCCACCTGGTGGTGACTCGTGGGAACGGGGTTACGCGGACGCATCGTCTCGCCTCGCTGACCGCGCATCGTATGAAACCAACAAATGAATGAACATGGGCTCCAGGTAATTAGTTTCGATGTTAGCATAATGAGACGGATGGACAGATAATTCAGATTCATCAGCCTTTACAGCCAACACTTTACTGAGATACGATGAAACTTACAAACAAAATCTTTTAAAGGCACATTAAAAAAAATTGATAAAATTTACAATTTATGCAGAAAACTTCGCGAAGCACCACTTTTTTGCTAGTATAAAAACGATATATGTAGGTACCTTGAAGATGGTGACGTAATTGCGCGTCACCACTTCGATATGATCGACGAGAACTATACCTTAAGTTAAATATGATACAGACTAAAATATAAAAACTATACTAGACGAGTACGGTATGTGATCCATCATCATAATTCTTGTACTCACATTAAAACTATTAATTATGCGATGTAATCCAAACCGGGTGTAGGTCCTGAACGTTAGATGCTAAACATTTATAACAACAATAAAACAATTGAGAGTCCGCGACAAAAAGTGTCGTTTCGTGCGCGAGCTCGCGTGAGAGCGAACAGCATCCAATTCTGTGAAGGCGACTTATAGAAAACAGTTTTGTATCGTACAAACTCTGTTTTCATTTTATCGCGGTGCCAACACTTGCAATAGCGAACTAGTGAATAGAAGAAATAACAACATAGGTACACGCTATACTTGTGTTTCGAGATTTGCGATTGCAGCGCGAGGGAAAGTAAATGGACCCCGACTGTGCAGTGGTTAATGACCTGGCATACTGCGTCGGGTTGTCTAGGTTCGATTTGGAGTACCAGAAAAATGTTATGATTATCGTGTTTTACTATTACTTACAGAATACATGTTTAAATATTCTTTTAATTATCTGGTTACTGCATAGAAATATTTTTCTATTCGATATATCAAATTATCATTCGTTCATAGCAACATTGCTATGAACGAATGCAAATTGAAGTAATCTAACACCGCTTATATTGCGAAGAAAAAGTGAATCTCCACTAATATTAGAAAATATTATTAGTTTTATCACGAACCTATTAACAACACCTCAATTGAATAAAATATTATATTACAATTATTATTACAATATTCTCTCTTTGCTACAACACTGTTACCACTTGTTACCTATTTCGCTGCACACATAAGCAATGCTCAATGAGTCAGCACACAAACACGTGTCAAACTAGATTCCGTACCTACATTAATAAATAAATCATATTGAGCCTCATTCACATATAATATTAAGAATCCGAGCGCTATAATGTGACTAGAAAATCGAAAACTAGTTTCACTTATAACGAGGCGTGTCAGAAACATACGCGTGTATATGACAGTTGAATGGAAATATATGGTTAAAAAATTGGACAAATGACGGTTTCCCATCAAACACAAAAAGAATCACGTCAAATGGATGAAAATCTATAAAGTTATCGAGTAACAAAACCAAAAAGGAACCAGTCCAAATGAGAACCTCCTTCGTTGTTGGGAACCGCGGAGTTATCGAGTAACAAAACCAAAAAGGAACCAGTCCAATTGAGAACCTCCTTCGTTTTGGTAACCACGGAGACATCGAGTAACAAAATCAAAAAGCAAACCAGTTACGTTGAGAACCTCCGTCTTGTTTGGGAACGTCGGTTGAAAATAAGACGTTTAAGCAGTGATCTCATCAAGCCACATGCGTCAATTAGTCAACAATTGTTATAAATTTCGTCGGCTCTTCGAGATAATCTCGATACATTATATGTATTATGATGTAAGCGCAGTGTTTTACTCGGCTGTGTTATTCGAGATCTGATATTGAGGAAAAAACACATCATAAATACCTTTTAATACAGTTTAATACATCATTTCATATAGTTGAGAAAATAATTAACTCCAAGGATTTTGATTCAAAAAAGCCTGTCTTTAGTTTAACCAAATTTTTCGCTTGTCCCTTTGGGGATTTATTATTAGATGCCCTCCCACGAATATGCTCACGCATCTATTTATTGCTATGAAAGTTAAATTTAGAATTCCATAAAGTAAATTAGTTACTTTGAATTATGAGAAAAGGAAAAAGATTAAATAATGGAAACGTGCTGTTTCTTCGTTATCATAATAAAACCGTAAACAGGTAAAAACTTTGCCAATCGCGTGTCTTTACGTGGAACTGTTATATATTGAACGGTGTCGTTTGCGATTTGGCCTACATAATAATGCTCAACCTTGCAACGCCTGCAAGATAGCGCTACAGGCCTTCTATTGATATTCTTAGTGAGGATTTTTCAATATTTATGTAAAATAATATCATGCTTTTTGTCAACTGCTTATTGTTTGCAATCATTCTCTTAGATATTTGTTAAAAATTGGTCAAGTGCAAGTGGACTCGCAACACCAAGAAAAGTTCCCATCCAATTTAAGGCTGAGCCCACCAGTGCTTAACCAGTGTTATTTTATCATAGCGTTGTTATTGCGGCAACAGAATTAAATGGTCTCTGAAAGTTTCAATTGATTAACTATCACAGTCTAACGATACAGCATAGTTACAGACAGACGGACGGGCAGACCCTTTTGCGTACGGAACCCTTAAAATCGATTTTGGATATACAAATAACATACTATAGCAATTTAATAAAATACATAAATCAGTCAGGAAAATATCACGTACAATTTCAATGTTCCTTATCATCACTTTCCCTATCAAACAAGACAATATTCAAACACAGAATCGAGAATTTCATCCGAACAACCCACATCAACTGTCCCAAGGTGTCCCGAACGAATACCGAACTGGATCAAGGCGAATCATAATTCAAACCGCCGTACATATATTACTTGCATTGACTCATTTCAACGGAATCTGATAAAGTTAATGAAGATATGCGTGCGTTATATATAAAAATAAATTCGCTTATCGAAAACGTCATTGTTCAGTCATTCCGGAACTATTCCGATGAATCATGTGTTTTAACTTTTAACATTTATACACAACGATAAAATAACGCATATGCATAGAGAAATGGCGTAATTCTATTCAAGTTTTGGATTCGGTTGTGAATGTTTGTAAACTGGAACCATCGACGAGGTTTCGCTTTTTGTAATTCACCCGAGGCGGAAAATAAATTCCTCTTCTTATTGAGGTAGATGACATGATGATCAGTATTTCGTAATAAGAAATTACAGTTAAAAAGTAAGCTTCAGATTCCTATATAGGTACCTGACTATCCTTGCAGAAGTTTCCTTACTAGAAGAACTATATCCATTTACATTCAAACAACCATAATATATCTAACACCAATTTGTTGCTATATAGAAACGTGTTAGAACGACGGTGACATGAGGCACTCGCAATGATTGCGTAAGTGCGATGTGTTTAGCACTTTGCAACTGGGAGGACGTTATGCCTCATCAACATTTATCATAACTATATATTTTAATATTACTCAATATGCGAGCAAAGTACCTATAGCGTCCGATATATTGAATCGTAAGTCCGAATCCTCGACTACCTGTCTGAATGAAGTTGTACTGTGTTTGTATCCGTTAGGTTTGATTTCTGTCTTCCTCATGATGTCATATTACATTTTATACATAATAGACAAATCAACGCTGACTTGATTACGATCTACCCGGCAACATGCTACAATTCCCCACATCCATATTCCTGATTTCAGAAGCATTAATGAAACACAACAAAATCTATTAATACATCCTAGTTGTGGAAGTGTACTCTGATTAAAAATGTGACATATCAATTTAAAGGCAAATTTTACAATTGTCGATTTTTACGTGTGGTACTTGAAGCAGGTTTTGCTGCTTCTATTCATACTATTGACGTCACTGTAGGCTAGTCTTTGACGCCAGCTCATAAAAACCTGACGTCCACAAACTCAGCCCGGCCGCTTTAAGTTAACAATCGGCGTCAGCGTTAACAATCGGTCGTCATAGCACGAAACGATTACACAATAAATAATAAAAGTTTAATAGCACAACTACGGAGGATAGTTAACATATAACAGAACGGTCGATGGCCTTACTGTGTTAATTACAGTCACAGGACGTCCTAATCCCTACTAATATTATAAATGCGAAAGTAACTCTGTCTGTCTGTCTGTCTGTTACGCTTTCACGCCTAAACCACTGAACCGATTTTCACAAAATTTGGTATGAAGATAGAAATGAACTTGGGAAAGAACATAGGATACTTTTTATCGCGAAAAAATGGTAGAAAGAGTTGAAAGAGGAGATGAAAGTTGTATGAAAGTTCGATATTGTCAAACCGATTTTGATGAAACTTGGTATGTAGATGGAGATGAACGTGGGAAAGAACAAACCATACTTTTTGATGCGAAGAAAATACTCCTTACCGTGTCGCGCGATATAAGCGAATTCTACGCGGGCGAAGCCGCGGGAGAAAAGCTAGTGCCGTATAAAGCTGATGGAAAGTGACGACTAATGAATAGTGTTCAATAAATAAATAAAAAATAATGAAATGTTATGTTATTGAAAGAGTTTGATTCATTTAGTCAAGATGATTATAGACTTAAAGATTCCGATGACAAGGTGTATTGAATATCATTAATTTTTGTACACATCATAAAAATTGAGTTGTCTTGGAATAATATACGGATAATATCCCCAATACCATATCTTGAAAACATACTATTCCATTGCGGTCCACATTCAAACACCCGCATCATATCGCATAGATTACCAACCAGCGCTCTGCGTATTCCCGAGAGCAAAACTCGTTACACAATTGCAGCGAGCGTGTACTTATCAAAATATTCATAGGCATGTAAATCGTATCGTGTGCGACAGGGGACATAGTTGCACGTCCACGGTCGCGTAACACGCCGGAGGACTTACGGTGTCGGATATCATAACTGGCAAGTAGCAACGTCATACGATGATATCTATCGACCGCCGTTGTGAATGATCTGCGGAATGCACATGAACGTTGTGAATGAATTTGTCTCGAGCTATGGTTTTGGGATTCGTTGAACGTTTCGAAGTGGGTAATTGGGACAAATGAATATTCATCAAATCAAAGACGTACTTTTACAAAACACATATGAGTTAAGTGAAAATGATACTGATTAAATCGCTTTTTGAATCAGTCATTTTGTTTCGTTAATTTCAAAAATATGAAAGTGTTTATAATTAGCATTTAAATGAATACTATAAGTGAGCGAACCTTGTACACTCACATTGGTACCACATGCTTCATAAATAATGTAAGATTTTTAGAGCACGCCATCTGGTACATTATAAGATCCTTAGTTTCGATTTCATCATCATTTTCGTAAACTTGTGAAAACGTATATTATCTGATATGGTTGAAATTGTTACAGGCACATTCTCGTTTTTGTTTTTTTATAAATCTCAGTCTCAAACCAATTAGAAAAAGTCCAGTCACAAAACTAGGTATTGAGATTTTAATTTCTTACAAGTCAAAGCAAAATCCGTTTAATTCTTAAAAATTTCAGAATGAAACGTTAAGTTTCTTAAAATTCACAACGCACGACAAAAAGCGGCATAAATAATAACGCGATACACGCCGAAGAAAGTTATAAATACAGTAGCAGCAGCTGAGCGGTGAAATGTGTGTGCACTTATAAATTCGGGGGATATAATGAATTCAACCACTTTAACTTTATGATATTCTTAGCAATTGCGTGAAAATTGCTTATGCGTAAATGTTATCTTGAGAATCTGAAATTTCAGCTGTTGTACGAGCAGTTGAAATACGTTGTGCTAAAAATGAAGGTTAACAGGATCGTTTTGCACTTGGCGCGTAGCAGGAAGCTAAGACGTTACTTCCTAAACGATCCAAAAATGTTTGAGGGTTTCCAATATCAAATCCAACGAATCCATGTTTTTCAAACTTTTATACTTTATAGGTGCTCCTTTCTGATAAAGTCATAGTCATCATCGTCATCATCATCATCATTATCAGACCTTATAATATGTTCCCACTCCTGGGACACAGGCCTCCTGAGCCTGAGGGCTTGTCTGATTTAGTATCGCTCACATATTAGCCGTCAACATTCGTAAACCAATTAATTCAATGGCTAACATCATTTACGTCTAGAAAGCAAAAACAACGGCAGCCCGTACTGTAGCAATGTTTTTCGTATTTATCACATTTATTGCATTATTAGCAGCGATCGGCGGCCATTATGAACGCGTAACAAATTGCGAACAGAGCTAGTATGTAATAAAAATATGACCGTTGAAGTAGAAACATGATAAGCCCGGTTGGTAGTGATTAGCATCTGGTTAGTAGCTACCCGTGACTCATGATTCAGTACGCTTGTACGTTGTGGGAATTTTGATTGATAAAGTCCGTTGATTGAGGAACTTCAAATTTTATTGGTGATGTGTTTAATAGAACTTTTAACTTTTAGAATATTTTCTTAACAAATTCAGGATAAAATCAAATTATGTTTCTCCATTTAATAGAGAGACGATGCCGTTACTCTGCTTTAGACACCTGACGAGAGTGAAAAAAAATCAAAAGTATTGATTACCATGAATCTAGGCCAAATTTTTTCAAAAATTTATTTAATTACATCTTTTCAGAGTTACAGATTCTTTAAATGCACAGAAATCGTTGTTGCTAGAAACACGTTATAAAGAACAAATTTTTGGTCTACCACTTATAATTTTGATAACTTCCAAAACTATACCTAATGGACGGAAGTTCATCTAATCTAATGTATTAGCTACGTATAAGCCGATAGTTTTACACTAGATAACACGTCATTACGATATGGCTAATACCTACAATTAAGATAGAAATTGTACCATTAAGCGTGACATTACATTTTAACACAGTTTTATTCGCAACAATTATAAATTGTTTATGCTAAATATATATTTAAAATACGCTCGAGCCACTTTCATCTTTCATTGTTGAGTGCATGACCGGAAAATTAAGAGTATCTAGAAGTGGACTATCGAATGAATGGACCTCCATTTGAACACGTACTTCCCCTTGATTCTACTTGACAATAACGAGTAATATACCATTCCAATTTTTGCTATTGATTGTCGTCATCATTTCCTGTGAGACTTTATATTGAAAACAGGTTTTACTTTTAAATAAATGTTGCAAAATTATGTTAATCATTCCATAATGAACCACATAATACTGAATTTAAATTTAACTATAGAAGCGTGCCTTTCCAACGAAGCCGCATTAGAGTAGATTGAAGGAAAGTGTATGAATAGAATTATAGTAAACGTCAATAAGTGTTTACTGTTTACTATACTCTACGGAGTACGTTCATTTAACTGATTATTGCTTTTGCATTGCATGTCAGTCATACAGCGATTGATATTAACAACTCTTGGCATATCCCGTTATCCTATACATAATAATACAGAGTCGTAGAACCTTGCAGCAAATATACATTTGGACGCTTTGAATATCGACAAATAAACGGTTTGAAACATTGGTATTTTTATCAAAAACGTTTGTGAAATATGATAAACGAACACACCTAAATCCGGTTTACGATCATTAAAACGTTCAACGGACACAAAATTGTATAAAGAGGAAGATACTTCGATGTTACACGTTTAAAGATTGAAAGTTTTATGTAGAATATACATAAAGCAAACTTATCTGAACGGCCAAAAACTAGTTTGGTAACATTACACCTGTTTATACATTCACTGATGCCGATGCTTATTTGAAAACCGCTAGACGACTCAATACTTTCTACGAGCTGTCGTTGGAAGTACTCTTAGCGGAGTTATATAACGGTTAAGAAGGTCAAGGATATTTTGCAACAAAACTAATTAGAATTGCAAAGAAATCCCCAAATGATGCCATCGATAGACGATAAAATAGTACCGGCATGCTTTCACACATACAGAATTATATTGTATATGGTGATTAAAAAGTGGATGTCCTCAATGCAAGAGGCCGTATGAGGGTAAATTAACTTTTGGTATCAACGCGACGACATTGGTTTAGCGGGTCAATGCCACACGATAAGTACGAAAGGAAAACAATTTCACAAATACTCCAGGCGAAAACAATAAACACCACGCGGTGAATTACAATCGACAAAATGGTTATGAGATTCAATTGACGTAGCAACAGCAGCGACGGACATTTCAAAATTAGCATCATTGATTTATGGGTCGACATAAATGTCGAGAACACTTGAATCTGCCGCGTTATGTGACATTACTTCCACACTAAAGGTTGAATTTCTCAAAATTTTTATTATTAATGAAAATAGCCTATGGAGGTAACTTCTTGTGTAGAATGTGTTATGTACAATGGCATTCGCTTATACAACGTCACTATTATTTATTGTCACGAACGATGCTGTGAGAAATAGATCCGCGATACAAAGACATATCTGAAGATTGTTCTTTTGAGTGAAGGAATAAATACAATAAAAAAATAAACTGCATAACGCATCGCAATAATTTCAACTACATCCTTAATAAATGATTAAGGATAAGGACTCGAAGACCGACAGGGAATGTAGGCTAAATATAATAAATCACATTAAACATTGTTGTAGCAAATTGAACATTTTGGAAACAATAACGCGGTCGGTGCTTCGAGCCTTGATCTTGATGGATCAGGCGAAAATAAACTCACGTGCCGAATTGAACCGACGCTTACATTAACTGGATACATTTCTATTACACACATCATAATAATTTAAATGGAATGGCATCGAATAAATTACGCCTGCGTATCCATGTAAGAGCGTGTTGTGCAATCACACGATTCTCAGAAACTACGACCTTTACGGGTGACTTTAATTTCCTTAAATAATATTACATGAAAATACTGTAAAAATGAAAAAATCGTAGTGTTTTTCTACAAATAATTATTTTACGAATTTTTAAATAATTTTTTCAGTTTGTTTTGAACTCGTCACGCAATTTCTTCTCTCTCCGGTCTAATTCGCTGAAAAAAAAAACCTCATCCATTCACGTTCTGAAAATAAAACGTACCTTCTTATACAGCTTGATCCACGTCAGGTCTCCCTTCGAGTCGGTGTACTGGAGCCCGAAGAACCAGACCTCGCGCAGGCCGATTGTCTTCACCACCTGGTCGAAGAGCTGTTTGCCGGTCGTCGTCTGCTGGATCGCGAACTCCAGCTCCGCGTCCATCGTCGTCACCCGGACGTTCATCTGTAAACGTTGCATGGTTTTTATTTCTGCAACTATTTTGTTGTGCAGTTCTCTACTTGTTGATGGGTATTAAGTATACATGAGGGTGTAGGGTGAAAACCAATGCAAGCATTGAACTGAGGACGTTCTGTGAGCACATTTGTTTCTAGTGAGTAAATGATGAACAAGTATGATGCAGGATGTGTATGAAATAAAATCAAGGTGTAAAAACAATAGAGCATCTTCACAAGATGTATGGGTGTGTATGTAAACAATTGTTTCTATTCGAGTAATGGTTGTTTGTGACGTGTTTCTAGTTAAAAACCCATCATTTAATATATTACATCTACTCAATTGAATGTCATGCGGGACTCATATAAAACAGGAACAAGAGAATATACGTAACGGAGGGAATGATTGATGTATGAAGAAATATAATGTATTCGATGAGGCATTCATTCACTATATAAAGGTTATATGTTTGCAAAAGTTTAAGCTATGGCAGAGAAATCTTGTGCAATTTAAGCAACGTTATTTTTCAAAATAAATTTTGAATTAATGTTTAATTTTTTTTTAATTTTTAGTCCTCAAGCAATTTACCGTTTTGCCTTTACCATATTGTGTTAGCAAGGATTGTTTGTATAATCCTTTCACTATCATTCGTACAAATCACGCTGAAAATTACGTGAGCAATGTAACAGGAAAATGGATTTCATAGCTAACTATTATCTCATAAATACTTAATAATGAGCTATTTGAGATACACCAGCAATAGCATAGACATAATAAAGAAGTCAACATATAAGAGGCTATAAATATAAATGGGCATTCTTCACTTTGAAGGAAATATTTGGTATAATTCATAAGATGTTTTTTCTTGGGAAGCGCATCGACACTTTGTCGCTGAGCGCTATCAATCTACTGAATTTATTCGCATTAACATTTATATCAGGACTAATTATCGTCTTCCAATATTTACTCGGCCATAGCCAAGCATTGCATGTTTTAACACGCTTTTATTAGCTACACAAACATACACAGATGTTTGTAAGTCGCCGACACTTTTAAATATGATTTTGAAACACTTTTTTTTTTTTTTTTTTTTTATCTTTAATAGGGCAGCGCTTGACCACGATCTCGCCTGGTGGTAAGCTGAGATGTGGTCTAGGCTGTGACGCGCTTCCCTAGAAGGTACCGGTTCACTCTATTCTTGAAGACCTCCAGATTGTACTCGTCGGGGAACACAGACTCAGGAAGCATGTTCCAGTCCCTTGCGGTTCGAATGAAGAATGTGGAATCGAACCGCTTCGTCCGGGTACATGGAACGTCCACCAAATAGCGGTGCCTAGAATCTGTGCGCCTCGACGATCGATGGAAAAAAGGGGATGGCGGAATTAGGCTGTGTAATTCCGCAGCGCACTCTCTCACACTTTACTTAATGTAGAGTAGCAAGATGTAATGCAAACTTCGGACACTTATCAAGGGTAATAAATGATATTAAGAGTTTATCTTATTATCCTGATCAGATTTGCCAGGATTAAATATTTCCCTGTATATACTCTGTGTAAGAGCAGACGAGACAATCTAGTTGGTTATATCATCAAAGCGTGTTTTTAGTCACTTTTTTTGTAAATGATGTTATATCAATGTTGACCATACATTTCTAGTTTCTAGTTTTTTATGTTTATTACTTCCATCTATTATTAATAATATTCCCATGAACACTTATGCCAGTTAATCAGTTATTCATTATAAATATATCCCTTTCGGTATTTGTTAATTCAACTTCTGAAAGTATTTACATCTTTTCATTTCCTATTATACTCGTGTTGAAACATATCTCCCTAGTCAGTGACATTAGACATAAACCTATTAAAAGAACTAAACGAGATGCATGTAAACTGAACTTAGACGATAGTTTATAAATAGTATTTCCAACTATATTTAAGAGTTGAGATCGTGCCAAGCGGATATGATCTTCCGGAGGCGATTGTGTCATCGTTTACAATAATATTGTGTTTTGATATTTTGATATACACATTCGCTGTTCGTACAATATGACATTTTTTGATTTCTGCTAGTATATCTAAGTCTTAAGTAAAATTTGCTCGCAATTTAATCTCTCGACTTCCAATCTTAAGAAATATCAGAATATCAACAATAGCGCCCAGCTACAATCGATACATTATCTTATCAAGTATTTGGTAATTGCTCGCGCGCATTTCTAGACGTACAATGTAATCGTTTACCTTGTACACGCCGCTGATAAGGTCCGGTACATTTTATAGTAATGAAATCGAAAATATTTTCTAGTAAGACTGACTTTGGGTGTAGTGTTGCTGTGTAGGAATTCAAAGTCCATTGTTTCTAACAAAATGAATAGCAAATTGGTTATCCTGAGAATAATATTTCAGCTTTAATTTTGACTATTTCCAATATGGTCGTAAATTCAAATCGTAATTGTCCCATCAATATAGAGAGTTTAAATTAAAATAAAATACTGACGTAAATTAATCCAAATTTGGTCATATTATATTTCGTTTAAATAAATTGAGATAATCACCATAAACATTCGTGTTTCCAGCTATTTACGTGATCGTAAATTCACCAACAATAGTGTATGATATGATCTGTGGGCTGACAACAATGCATCTGAGGCCATTCATCGAATACATTTCGAGGTCGACTCAGCTTTGATTCCTCTGGTTATTTTCTGCATAACTCAGTACCCGCATCTACTTATCATATAGATTGAGTTCTTGGCGTTTGTTAACATAAATTTTTAAATTATTTTCTAATGAGACTTGTATTTTTATGGGTGCCTCTATAGAATAGAAACTGATAAAGACTTAAAAAATTGTAATATTTATCACGAACTTTTGTTATATTTCAGACTATCAATTCCATTGAAGCTTTAGGATTTAGGCCTTTC
The DNA here is from genome assembly GCF_012273895.1 of Zerene cesonia. NCBI lineage: Eukaryota > Metazoa > Arthropoda > Insecta > Lepidoptera > Pieridae > Zerene > Zerene cesonia. The sequence goes on from NC_052107.1 coordinate 795,090, forward strand.
AAAGAATTCGAAGCTGCTTTAATAATTATGTTCGTTTTCAATAGTTCTATGATCAGTCCTTGCTATAAAACGTAAAAGAGTCATACAATTCATTTACTACAATTCACTATACAACCAAAGAATTTATAAAATTACAGATATAGTCGATATTATCATTGCATTTATTTAGATAGGAGATAAATGAGGACACTAACATGAAAATGTTTCATAATAGGATGGAAAATAACATGTGAAGGAAAACAGATAAGTTATTTGAAAGATTGAATACAAGCGCTCTACCTAGTAACAAAACCCTTCAAATGTTCTACATAAAAAGAAGTTTCCACGACACCTCAGTTTTATTTTACTTTCCTCAATTAAACAAATCCCATTACGGAATCAATAGTAGACATTTGTCATAGCACATTCATACAGTAAAGTAAAATCAATCACTGATAATTATCATACGCACGAGATGTATTTTCGAATAAATAAAATGAAATTGACGTCAATATATCAACCAAAGGACAGAGGTGACAGGCTGAAATATTCTTGAATGGAAAAAAAAAATTCGCATCTCTTTGAGATAACGTCAAAGCTTATAACGTTAAGACTTCAAATTGGAAATACATCAAACAGATTTGCAGATGATACGATGATACAGGCCACACATCATATTCGGGGAAGAAACTACGCGACGTCACACCGTGCACGCGATGAATCAGTAGTTGGAATCGAGAACGCCGCCTCGAGATAACGACAATCTAGCGTTATCGGTGTAAACGACGGATGTTTATGCAAGCCTAGCAATTTGCCTGTACATGCTGAATGTACAGCAGCAATTGTTGTACGAGTACATAGTGACCGGGTCGCGATGGCGCAATTGCATGATGCCTATCTAAATTACCTTGCCTAGGGTGCAAGGTTGATGTTGACATCTGCGAGTGAAAATGAAAGTTGATTTTAAATTAATTACTACGGTGTTGTATGAGGTGCTCATGCGCGGAGGACTTCATGAACCGAATTTTAATGCCATGCCGTCCTTCATGAAAATACCTTCATACAAAAAACGTATATTTTATAACAATGGTGTCCTTATGCACTTGGATGGCCAAGTAATCAAGCAGATTTGTCGCTTTTCGGGTGAGAACAATCACCAACAAAAACATGAGCCTCCGTTACATAGCCCAAAAGTGACTGTTAGGGCCACAGCGAGTTTAAAAGCATCGATTGGTCCTTAGAATTTGGAAGCCTCAATAATTTCGAATTATTTAGAGAAAGCTGCAAGATATGCTCCCCAAAAAGGTTATTTTTTTTTAGAATTGATATTGGATAGTCACCTTTTTTATGGGATTAATTTAAAAGCAGACTGTATGAGAATTTTTCAACAACTATCAATTATTTTAATAAAATTCATGAGATGGCAATCAACTAAATCATTGTAGATCTTTTGCGGCGAGTATATTTCAGTTGGGCTTGAAAAAATATAATACATATCAAGTTAAGCAATAACAAAGCAGAGACACGAATAAGCAAGGAAAATTACTGACCTAAGGATGTAACAAGAGGAAATATATTGCACGTTATTTATAATAATCCGACTTTTACATAGCTCACATGAGTCGTGTCAAGGGATTTTGTAAGGTCAGCAATGTACAGAATGTATAAAAAAACTGTAATGTGACGTTACTTTAAATATCGCAGGCCTTGTTGAAAACAGTGGCAGGCGGAAGGAAAACGAAAAAGCGATCGGCACAGACACCGAGGTCTGCTTCAATCGAATTTTCGTATTCTAGTGAAAGACCTTGGCTCTTGTATATCCTACTTTTACATAAACATTGCGGAGGTTATAAATAGCAGTGTAACTAGCAGTAAACAGGGTTTGAGTGCATCTCAGCCTCGGCAAACATTAAAGATACGATGACATCACCGTGCTTGCTTTATGGCGATAAGATCCTATATTTGTAACGTGTTTCGCTATAACGCGCATTAAATGCGTGTTACAATATTGGAAGTGCTAAAATTGTAATACATTCCATCTTTAATTTGATATTTACGATAATAAAGATAATATATACGATGATAAAGTTAAAGTAACTTTATGCTTATGTGCTACTCTCCGAAAACATTACTAAAATACATCATAATCACAATTATTAACTTGTAAAGGACTTTTTCTTAACTGTACATTTATTTTAATTGAAATATTTCATAATCAGTTATAATTAACCTTCAATCATCACTCATGCTACACCACCATTACCGCAATATAATGAGGCATTGCGCAATCGTCACCGAGTTTTATTATAGTGTTTGATAACATAGAAACAAGTAAAAGCTGAGAATACGAATACAATGCTATTGGTTATCAAAAAAAAAAAAAAAAAATGGCGACATGAGCAAATACGGGTGACGTAATGTTTTAGTTACAGCACGTATTTAGCGGAAAATACCTTAGCAACCGTGTGATATGTGGAAAATCTGAAAATGTAATTTATTTCTTCTTTATTATACGCTACCTACTAGAAATCATGATCGTTTTAGGGATACGTGTTAATGTACCAGCAAGCAGTTGTGCTATGTCATAAATAATGTTAATTGATATCTTGTTGATGCTTTTAAGAAGGTGGTATATTGATCACAATCGGAAACACTTTGTTGGCGATTTCTACAACTCTAACGACAAATTGAATAAATGATTATCTCTATATCGTGAAACATCCAGATAAGCAATCGAACCGTAGCTATTAAGGACTCTGTTACATAACACTGTTTATTGCCGCGATTCGACACAACATTATCAACAATAAACTGGTGACCCTGAATACTGTGTGGCGATTCTTCACGGCCGTTGTGTGGATGACAGGCAATGACTCTTGCATCGGAAACGAGTGAGAGACGGTGGTATTGGTACTTTTATTATTGCATTGTTAGCTTAATTAAGTTAATTGTGAGCAAATCTTTGACATTATGACTGACGGATTTTATGAATTTATCTTCAGGTGGTAAATTTATTCATTAGTCAGCGGAATAAGGAAAATTGTGCATGTTATTCTTGGGTATATTTTGAAATGTATTTAGACAACAATAGCGTACTATTGGTGCATTAAAGATATTTCTTCTAATACAATTATATAATATCTATTATAAACATTACAAATGTACGTGCGTATATACGCACCTTGAACGTAGTTACGTTAATTTACGTTTAGTATGATAACATTTTTAAGCCTATCCTACTAATGTTTGTTACTCGGTCACGCAAAAACTACTGAACCGTTTGCAATGAAATTTAGGTACGTAGACAGCTGGACAACTGGAATAACATATAGGCAACTTTCATCCCGATATACGCGGGTGAAACCGCGGGGCGCAGCTAGTGTAATATACGTGCCATGAACCTAGTTTACGTTAATGTACGTTTAGTGTGATAACATTTTTAAGCATATACAATGTTTATTATGAATATGTAAATAACTATTAATGGATTTCCTTAACCAACCAATAAAAAAATAAAAAAATTATAATTGGAAATAAATTTACATGAAATTCAATAGGAATAAGTCGTGCGTGATATTTTTTGAACCCGTGCAACAGCGAAAGGGAACTGATAAGTTATTACATTGTACTAGTCTCCCATGAACAAAAATATCATCTTTGATTTTATATATACGACAGATATAATTCAACATGCAAATGGTACATTAAAACTAAGACGATTCCACCAAAAAAATCGGAAATAAAATACAATAAAAATCATTATAAGGGGTGGGATTCATAATGACGAGGACAGGTGCACAATAGGGCAGATGTTGACGCCACGTGGTAGCCGCATGTACGGGAACTGGGGTAGAGTCGAGGTGCATACACATTGACTTCTCACATAAAAATATTAAAAGCGCTACCGTCGGAAGTCTTTTGTAATGAACCGTGGTATAAAATGCTGCGATTTATATATTTATTTTGTAATAGCTGCGCCCCGATGCGAACGATGCAAGTGGGACGCATAGATGGTATACACTATACATGTCGATAAACAAAGCCAACTGCAACGTCAGATAATACAATAATGTATGGGAGATTTAAATTTCAACTGTTTTAAAATGTACTATTTGGAAACGTCTAAACGGAATCCCCTAGACATGTCAACAACGCGCTTTGAAAATAATTAAAATAACACATTAATACATTTCCTCCGTCTCCGTTCCCATGATGTCATGATGAAATTACGAACCGTTTATTGTCATTCTCTGACAATTCACAGGTGATAAACTGTAGCCCATGGCTGTAGCCTTACATCATCGTCAACAAAAACTAACAATGACGTAAATATACGTTAAGTTTTTCGTATTTTAAATTTTCACAGTTTTTATATTGAAATAGAATTTACTCAAATAACGAATTTATTATTCTTTTTGATTAATTATGGGTTCGAGTATGAGTAGTTATATTTTTGCCTTTAATATAGTTTGAGTGTGATCAATGGTTAATATTATGCATAAAATTCTATGTTTGTCATTGAATACTAATATACTATAACTACTCAATGCCAACCTATTTAAATAGGTACGAACGTAATTATTTGTCTTTATAGCGGAAACTCATTATTGGACTTTGTATTCAAAAATTACCATGACATCTAATCACCAGCAATATGCCCAAATCAATACAAAAGAAGTAACAAAAGATAGAGACATTTATAGACCCCGCTTTACGTCCAATAAAATCGAAGCCATTCTTATCGAATCGTAATTAAAGTATACAAAAAAAAAACATACACATACTAAATTTACCATATTACAACATAAGAGATAAGCGAAATGAATAAGGAAATTTCTGCCCCGTGTTTATTATCCAGAAAGTCCAATTTTTTTAATTAAAGTTCAATGAAACTATTCTCGACATCTTGAGGATTAGTTGGAGAAAGCTTTCTTTAGGCGTACAGATGACAATATTTTGCATATGGGTCTTTTAACACATATTAAAGTGATGACTACTTAAATCGGCGTGCTTCTATTAACTATTATGTAAAACTTGTAACATCAATTACGATTGGAGACTTATAACTAGGACAGTATAGTATATAACCCACACTTTTTATTCGTGTTCAATAGTTTAGATACAGTATGTTTTTGTTTAAAATGTATTTCATGACTATATATTTTGATTCCATATTTGGGAATACAATTATGTATTTACACAAAGTACACAATTCCTCTCTAAACTCGGTTATCTAAGTTCATTGAAAAACTACACAAAATCAAAATAAGTCTCTAAAAAAAGTCATTTAAAATATTTCAACACCCTGAGAACCATCGGCATTCTCACTAAACCTTCGCGTAGATTCTCACATTATCTCATTATTATAATAGAAAGCAAAAAATAAGGAAGTGGTCGCTGATTTATTATAATCACATATGACCATGGTAATTGCTATGACAAAGCGTTTAGAGGAAAATAAGCACACCCTGTGGTAATTCCGGGAACGCTGCATGCCTTGCTTATTTATCTATGCAAAATAACTCATACGCTATAAATTCTCAGGAACTTTACAAAGCCACATGCGAAATAGTAGACAACGTGCTATCATACATATCAAATAAATCTATTGTAAAACGTAGAAAATCAACTTTGCATGCCGATCGATATTATACATTAAACACATATAACAAAGTATCAGAAAAATATATCATGTAACATAACGACAATAATAATATATCATTAGTGAGGTTGTATTCTGATCTCTGTAACCTTTGAACAAATAAGGAACATCCTTGGGATTGACGAGCGCTAAGAAATAATTTATAATTCAGAATTAACATTTTTTTTGTACCCAGGTACGTCTACACCGAGACGACTTTTTTTTTTAATAAGGATTAACCTGAATTGTGCCAGGCTTCGAGGCGATAGCGAGGCTAAATATAGAACCGCCGGGCTACTGTCCACATCGACGTCGTCCGTAATTATTTTCCATATCAACGTAGATTATTTTATTTCATCATAATTACGATCCGATTAGATAAGATTAATTTATTTTCCGAAACGTTTGTCGAAAGCGTGTGCGTACGCTTACATGAATTATATGAATAATATGATAATGATAAAAAGTGTTTTCGCCTCGCGAATCGCTCCTCGGTCCAGTAACTAAATATAACCGAAGAAATCGAAAGCGAGGGAACATTGGCGAAACAGGAAACCTTCCGTCCCTTTTTCGTAAGCGCCGTAGACAGGGACGGGGCATGAGACGGTTAAAACCGTTTGTGGCCAACAAAATAAATAATAAAAGCCGAGCGTCTTGGATGAGGCTCAAAGGCTGCTCGATGACATCATCGCGACTTATGTATTGTGTCTGCATGTAACACGCTCGTCAATTCACTTGACGACCACTATTTATTGTTGCTACGTGAAACTGAAAATCGTGAGCTGTAAAATCGATAAGACGTGGCAATGAAATTAAATATATACGCTGAACGTTACAATTCTCTTTTGGGTGAAGCCTGTGTGAAATCTCCTCTCTGAGTTTTCAATTACTTCAGTTCAAATCCTGACAACTTGAAAGCTTTACTGAGCTTGAGTGAATAATTAATTAGATAACAATCAATACGCTATAAGTCATTATCAACAAATAATAATCGTAAAAATCTTTACCGGTCAAAGTACATAAATCAGCCTATTGACATTGAATAAGTTATATAACGATCTACCTGTTTTCCGCCCGCTACCATTTTGCCGGCTTTCGGGTTACACCTGTTAATGTCACGGCCACAGTCACTTGTATCAATATTAGGGGCTACTAGAATATGTCAATTATTTTCGGGGGTGAGTTAGCACTGGCCGCGTCTGCCGATCGCGGCGGTAGAGTTAAAACTGAACCGACTGCTTTTGCGGGGATGCGCCCGCGTTCCGCCCTGAGGACGAAGCCTGCACACCTTACTGAATTTGCGACTGCAGTCACCGCTCAGTATACATTGAAGACGCGGTACCGAACGGATTGCTGCGGTTGAACCACGCGTTCAACGAATTCGTCGTGTTGCGTTTTAATTGTCTAACCACCGCAGACGCCCGCCTACATGTTTTTCCTATAATGAGTCGATCCTAAATTGAATAGTGATGGCATCGATTGAATGTGTCATGACTAAACCTTATACTTAACTTAGCAAGGGTATTTCCTTTAAACCTTTAATATTATAGAGTAATAATATTAATCAACCATTAGTACGAGAGTTATTGAATGAAAAGGATTATTGTAGACAAATAGCATATAGGTGTTCTGCACCGTTAAGTGTGGTCTAGACAGCTTTTTCTTTTCTTATAAGGACTTGAATCCTAGTGCCTTTTCTAGCGACTGATCGTTCAATTCCAGACAGACGGTCGAGCATTGCCTTTTTTCAAGTGTACATTCAAACCTGTTTTTATTCCTAATGGGCCCTAAAATAGTTTATAGATTTAATTCAGGTTTAAATGTTGTATTCGCTTTGTTTTTTATTACTCTTTAATGTAGTGTCTAATGATTTCCATTGAATTTTTCAGCGACTAATAGTAAATATGAATGTACTATGTCATTAAATCTGTAGATGAAATGTTAGTTTAGGAGAGGTTTTTCATTCTATCTAAAAATTAATTTGTGAGTCTTGCTTAATCTCGAGAATGTCTGGGCCGTTATTATTACAAGTTTTATTAAAGTTCTAGAGAAAAATGTTCTATGGCGTTACGAAGTTGGCCTGGTTAGCTAATTATTTTAATAATTTAACCAAAAGGGTCATCGAATTTATCCTTAGAGAAATTATATTACGCATATATACAATAATAATACAAGTCATATATAAACCTATTCCAAATGAACATTGCGACTTATTTGACCTTAATGTCATTCTCGCCATGTTGAGCTTATCTCTAGGAAATACTATTAAAAGTTTAAGCTCATGTTACAAATAATTGGAATTCGACAGTGCCGTGTCTTCACACGTTTGATGTTTTTTTTTATGTGGATAATGAGAGAACAATTGGGGGATTTATATGGAATTTAATTTACGTGTGTGTATTTTTTATTTTTATATTACTCTGTAGCCATTATTGTTATATCAGCTACCCAACAAAATATTGTTAAGCATTGATAGATAGGCAAAATACATGGAGGTGTTTTATTGCATTTTCTTTAGAGGACATTATTATCGTTGTTGTAGAAATGATAGGTACGTATCGCTCGCAAAGAGAAATAGTTTTATACTCAACTGTTAAATGCACAGAACTGACCCAAAAAGTGGTCAAAAATGTAAAAAGTTCACCGATCTTTTCACAGAGCTGTTTTAGATCATACTAGCTTTAATCAATTGACAATATTAACTCAGTTCCGTGTGCCAAAGCCTAATACAAGGCAAAACGGGTTAGGGGACGCTCAATTCAAGCAAACCCCGATGCATTCACTAGTCACAAATGAATACATAAAAAATAAACATGTAACGCTGTCCACTGTCCACTAAGCTGATAACGTGTGTCCCACTTTCGCGTTTCCTTCCTCCACGAGCCACTTTAAGGCATTCAACTGACAATTTTATAAATTATTCTAGTTTCTAGTTTCTTTACATACAGGGTAATTATATGAACGCAGCGAAATTAGGCATTTACTGCTTCGTTTGTGCTTCCCAAGTAACTGTTTTTAATTTTTTAATGATAAAACAAAAATTGAATCGTTATATTTGTGACCATTATAGTTAAGAACCCTTGTGCTAACTTAAAATATAAAATCTATTATACAACCTTCTTTCAAGCTATGAATCGTTACTCGTCACGATCAAATCTACGTTTTATATTTATAACATTGTATTGTATTACATTTTTATTTCCATTGTATATTTATCACAGTAATATTGAATGGAGTGTAAGATTAAATCTCGAGTTACTTTGTTTTTAACTTAATCACGTAAAATTTAATACATACGCCTGAATATTTTTATTTAAGTCACTGTTACATGTCTATAACATGCTGTAATATCAAACATAGCTTAATTAACATAACGAGAAGTTCAAATTAGTGATAATTATTGATTAATCAATTGAAAAGTAACTTTCATTAACGTTCATTAACAATTAATTTGCATAAATATCACGTTTCCATGAACATCTATGTGGTTTATACATTTTAAAACATAATAAATACCTATACTTAACCCTATCGTTGGAAAAATTATAGAAAACTATGTGAAGCAAAAAATTGAAATTTCGAAATAAAGTCCTTCAATTTTATATATGAAATATTTAAAAAAATACGAGCATAATTTCGCAACTAGACGTCAAACGCCTATTTTGTGTGTAAAGAAAAGGAGGGGAGCTATAGAATGGGATAAAGAAACTCACAAACAAGATAACTACTGAGTATTTGGGTAAAGAAGATGATTATCATTATTGTGAAAATAAAAAAGAAATCTAAATGCAAACTTTTTACTTTTAATGTATTGTTTTGTAAAATATCCCTTGTCACTATTATTTGGATTGGATGAGCAAATGTTGATAGGTTAGATAGGGATACATAAGGTATAGTGGAAGGAGTCAACAATTGCGACACATAGTGTATAATATTTTTGATATAGTTTGAGTTTAGCGTAATTGTGTAATGGTTAAAAAATAATGAGTCATTCACACATAGCATTCACAGATATTGTGTTTTATTTACAATAAACACAACAAACAAAACTAGAGTATGATCTAACTATAACTATTAAAAAGGTAGCATAAAAAAGGTGCGGGTGTATACCAAGGGATTTCAAACGATAAATTACCAACACAACTAACCAAGTGATTTTCACTTGAACCACCTATTGCTTTATTTATATATGCTAATATCTGAAAAATAAAATAAGAAACAAGAATAAATATGCACACATTTAAAATTATCTCAACGTTTTTGAATGTAGCGGAAGTGTGGACTTTCTTTTCAAATGATTACTTGTGCGTTGTGTGTACTAGATATGTATTGCCAAAAAGCTGTTATGATAAACTAATTATGAATTAATTTATCTGCTTGAAATTATTCAATATTACTACTATTAACTTATATGTCAATTAATATCCAAGAAAACATATTTCTAATTAGTTTAAATTTTATATTATAGCAATTTATTTATACATATATAAAAATATATTTCCATACATATGGAAAATGCACATTTATTCATATAGTATAATGAAATGTAAAAATACACTAACTATATGAAAATATTTGAGCGTAATATACAGTTTTATATTATCATCAGTTAAGACAGTGAAAGTGAAGAATATTTTTTTCATACAATTTACTTTATTATCAAGGTAATTACAATAACATTATCACACTTGATAGTTAATTGAGGTACCAAAATACTCATACCATGACTTATAAAAATTATAATATTTTTATATTGTGTTGTTCATTGCTCTTATTCTTTATACATATAATAAAATGTTTATGATTTGTGATATAAAATCTAAAAAATATATTACTCGGGTGTGAATTGTGTATGAATTCTTAACTAAATTGCTAAGTCTAATATTAAGTATTTAATTACAAATAAGTGTATCTATTTTTTATTACAAATATGTTGATAATGATGAATAATTACTTTTTATAATTAAAAATAGCGTTTTCCAAGTAGAATATATATCCTCTATGAATCATTTTGCCAACATTGTGGTAGTTTCCACTTTCCATTAAAATTATAGAAAAATGGTTTTAAGCTATTATTATGAGTCATATAATCTCTTATCAGCATGTAAGTTATGCGAGAGAAGTAGATATAAAGAATAAGTATAAAAAATATGTGTTTCTACTTATAGATATTATTTCGCTATATACTGAGGCTAAGTTTTACGCAAAAGTATCATTCAATGTTTGTTCAGTTATTTAACATGATGCTCGAGGTGAAATCAGAAACACGCGCATTAGTGAATATGATATTTCATCAATAAAACGTGTCTATTTAACAAACTATATGTTGTAATATAAATATCAATATGTTATAAAAATGTACTTACCGATTTTGGCATTTTTGCGGTTTAGGATTGCAATCTGAAACGGAAAACAAGTGTAAAAGATTCGCACGCAAACACCACAACGCAAGGGCCATTGAATATTTGTTTTAGTCTAAGATTACATTTTCGTAACCTTAATGAGAACTTAGAGGGAAAATCTCGATTAAGTTGCTTATTTTATTTATTATATTTGTTGAGCTGGTGACGACGGTCTGTAGATAGTGGGAATCTACCTACTCACCGGCGGGGATTATATCCAATGTGCTATACTTGGTTACCACTTATAGATAGATGAAAATTAATTATTTCAGATGAGTTTTTATTAAGACTTACCCGGTAAAAGAAGAATATCACCTAATAATCCACATAAGTAGCAAAACACACATGAAGAAAGCACACACCCAAAAGACTCACAAAAATATCGCGATATGATGTGACAACTGCGTGACGTGGTACGCCGGGTTACCACATTTTATCAATTTTGAAATAAAACTTGACAAAACTGGTAATCTCTCGTAAATTTCTATTACAGAGTATGAAAAACAAATAGATTAAATATTTCGTTTATGAAATAAGTAAATATTTTAAAAGTTAACGTTACTCTTTAACTATGTGTATATAAATAACCAAAATTAAATCTAACGAATCATTGGATAGCGCCATTTTGGTCCTAATTCATTATCAATTAATCGGACATATTCTTAATAATGAATTGAATAAACATTGCCTTTAAATATATTATCAATGAATGAGGCAGATTAACTATTAACGAAATATCAAACTTAAATGAAATTTAAATTACTATTTTTTGTTTAAATTAATACCTACTTTATTATTATGTTATCTATGTTAATACATTGACCGGTTGACGGTTAAGCTGTCTCCTGTCGTCAACTTGTCGTCCGGATGCTGATTGCTGAGTGACGGCTGATTATTTATTAAAAGTTCATTATAGCGAAGTTCATAAAATGATTTTATATTGAATAGTCATATATTATAAGTGAAACTATTGCGTTAAAGTAGAGCATAATGATAAGTAATAACGCATAGTTTATAAATTAATATTAGATTGCTATAAATGAAGAAAATAATCATGGTCTCTCCTTTTAGACGTTTGTTGCATTGGGGTCCAATTTCGGTTTTAGGTATGTTTTAAATAATAAAATGAGAACAATTAATGTGTAACTGGTGTTTTGATAAATAATTTGCGTACGGTTTTTTCACCTTTAGTGTGCATGTAATTGTGTTTTAGTGTGTATTATCAAAAACAATTCTGTTTAATTGTTTATCTAGAGGTTGGAAGGTTTTATTCTGAAAACCAGAGAAAGCTTCCTCAATCAGGATAAAGTACACACCAGTAATGGCACGCCATTTACATACCCTTGTAGTCTTTTTAATTCTTGGATACTGAAAAATAAATAAAAATGTTTTATTTTTTTCAGGTATTATTAAACTAATAACATGGGCAATGGTTCATCTGATGAGCATGTGGTGGCCCCCTCATGTTTCACTAGGGGCCGCTCTCCACTCCCTCATGTTCCTCAGCCTTGCTGCTCTTACTCTATATTATTTCCTACAAGCTTTACTTGAAGGACCAGGTTATGTGCCAATAGGATGGAAGCCTGTGAGTTTTTGTGTTATTTTTATATAAGACTTAGTATATCATACAAGTGTCTTGAGGTTTTTGGAAAATTACATCATCAAATAGTAACTTTTTCTTGCTTTTTAAGTAGAGTGGAAATTACTTCATAGTGATATACTGATAAGGCCACCCATTGTTTTGTATAATAAATATTGTTTCTTTCTATGTATAGTGTTTCATATACAATTAAGTCAAAAATAAAATTAGGTGAAAAATAGACACAAAACTTATTCCACTATCAAGAAACCTATGACATTTATGATATGTGAATTATATTAAATAGACATACTATTTCTGTGTTATTTTATCCATTATTGGCCATAATAAATGTTTACAAAATGGTATTAAAAAAATGTATTGATTTTTTTATTTCAGGAAAATGAAGAGGATGTGGAATATTTGCAGTACTGTGTTGTGTGTGAGGGTTACAAAGCACCGAGGTCACATCACTGTAAAAAATGTATGCTACTGACTTTATTATACCAAGTTAAGACCTTAAAACTTACGGAAGATTGACCTTTGGTTGTTATTTGCAAACTAGTATCCTTTCAATCATAGTATGTTTTAAAATAAATTGCTAATATTAATTGTTAAAATACTTACTGGCATTACTTACTTATCTGGCAGTAATTGCTAATAGGGTAGCTGTTTTTGAGATTTGGTGAAAGATAAGAAGCAAGTAAAATTATTTTCAATTATTGTAGTTTTACGCAATAAATACCTTTGAATGTAAATTAAAATTCTGTCAACTTCCCCCTCATTTGTGTGTTCCAACTGTAGCTAAACTAAGTCTAGATAAACTAACTTAAATGATAACATTGTACCAAAAAGTTTGTAAGTGACAAACTTTTTCAGGTGGGAGGTGTGTAAAGAAAATGGATCATCACTGCCCATGGATCAACTGTTGTGTGGGATATGCAAATCATGGCTATTTCATCACATTCCTGATATTTGCTGTCTTTGGATGCCTTCATGCATCTATTGTAAGTCATAGCAATTTAAATACTACATTAATAAATAGTTTTAGGACTTTTATTGTCATGCTGATACTATACCACTACCCATCTTTGGGGACCACTCTGCCCATACATAGCAATCTTTAGCCCATACTCCACAATTCTGTATTAATTACCCATAAATGCTGATATTACACTTGAACCTATGTCACAAACTCTGCCCAAACATGCTGATTAACTGCCAGTTTCCCGCTGTCCTTAACCCTGCTTTGTTTTTTGTTTTGTCCTTACCCAAAAGTGCTTTGGACCTGCCGTCTATTAAGGCTCGTTTGCCCACAGGTGCTGATAATCTGCCTGTACCATGCGATCAACCGTGGCTGGTACATGTACCATGGCACGGGTGGCGAGCCTCTGATCTTCCTTACGCTGACCACGCTTCTGCTGACGCTACTCGCCATCGGGCTGGCGGTGGGCGTCGTGCTCGCGGTTGGCGCCCTGCTGTATTTGCAGGTGGGGAATGGCTTTTACCGTGAAGAGAGTTTATAACTTTTTTTACTTCATAAACTTAACATTTTTGTCATTGATATGTTGTCTATTACTATAATTAAGATTCCCTAGTGCCTGGACCACTTTAAGATAGTTAGAGAGTACAAAAATTGTCATGGGTATCATAATGATTTTTTCATTCGATTAAGGATGTGTCACCGGGCTAAGTTTCCTATATCACTTTAGCCGTTTAATCTCCAAACTATCTTCATACCGTAAAATCACAAACACACTGCATTTATGATTTAAGTAAGGATTGAAGATTCTTTTGGTTATTTTATTATTTATTCTTTTTTATTTAATGTGGTGGTATACATCTCAGATACGAGGTATACTCCGCAACCGCACCACCATAGAGGACTGGATTGTCGAGAAAGCGGTGAGCCGCCGCGAAGAGCGTGGGTTGCCCCCCTTCGTGTTTCCCTACACGCACCGCTGGGCGGACAACTTGCGCTCGGCCTTCGCCCCCGCACTGGGCGACGGGCTCACTTGGCAAGTGGTGGAGGGCGCCGGGCCGTATGATCTTACTGTGAGTCAACTTGGAATTTTTAATTCAGGAAAATATTACATGATTTTTTTTTTACTTTCGTTAGTAGATTTTCAACCGATTTTAGAATCTGAAATGGTACCTACCCACCAGACTATGGTGATCTATTTTCTAGAAAAGTATCACTACATAGTATATAGCAAAGTCGCTTCCTGCGTCTGCACGTATGTTTGCTTAGATCTTTAAAACTACGCAACGGATTTTGTTGGGGTTTTCTTTAATTATTAATTAAACGCGTGCGAAACCGCGGGCTAAAGCTAGTTATTTATAGAATTCTGTTCCACAGATGGAGCAGAAAGCCCAAAAGGTAGACAAGCAGCTCCGCTCCCGGCTGTTCACGGCCAGCAGCGAGTACTCCGGGCGGTGGGTACCCATCCTGTCGCGGCCGCGCGCCGCCTTCGCAGCACCCTGCACGGACGAGCCCAGACTTGCGCTAAAGCCTGGAGACCTTATCAGAGCCACGAGGCAGAGAAGGTAAGCTCCTTTAGATTTATTGGTGTATGCTGATTTCTGAACCACTTGTTTATTTTATTAGAGAAAGCAACAGTTTATAAATTTGTAAATATAAATAAAAAACTTATAATAAAAAAAAACAGCCAAGCTACAAGCTTACAATTATATTTCTAAAATCGCTTAAAAGTCATAAAAAGTGAAAAACATATGAAACACAATGGAAATAAATACTAATAATATAACCTACTAATATTATAAATGCGAAAGTAACTCTGTCTGTCTGTCTGTCTGTTACGCTTTCACGCCTAAACCACTGTACCGATTTTGATAAATTTGGTATGAAGATAGAACTGAACTTGGGAAAGGACATAGGCTACTTTTTATGGCGAAAAAAGGGTAGAAAGGGTTGAAAGAGGGGATGAAAGTTCGTTATGGGCAAACCAATTTTGATGAAACTTGGTATGAAGATGGGGCTAAACGTGAGAAAGAACAAAACATACTTTTTAATGCGAAGAAAATACTCCTTACCATCTCTTTCTCCATCATAGCAATACTTTTGGATGCAACTCATACTTAATTATATTTTGAACACCATTGTATACAAACAATAACTTTATCTCAGGCACTGGCTCTTTGGTGAGAAGCTGGTTGCATTCGACGATGCAAGCCGCGGGCCGCGGGGTTGGTTCCCGCGGGATGCTGTGGTGCCAACCGATCAGATCAAGAGTAAGCCGGACTAGCATTGTCCTCTCTGGGTTGCTAGATGTGCTGTATACATGTGATTCTTAATTTTTTTTAAACAGCGCCATCTAGTGGTAAGTTATTGGTACTATGTACCTTGTCAAAGTTTGTAATTAATAAAACAGAAATCAAATTATTACACAGATATCAAATAATTTTTAGTTAAATGTATGAAACCTTATGCTGTTCTAATTATATGAGTTAAATCAATTTGGAATTAAACATTATCTATTCTTTTTAATGTAATCATATTAGTTTTGGTGTCATTGATATATTTTTCTTGATTTTTGTTTTTATACGAAAAACTACAGCGAATTTGATTAAATAAATGCATTTTTCTAGTACTTTGTCAATAAAAATGTTGAATTCACCATACAAGTAATTTCGAGACATTAAGTGCTGTTTTATATTATAATTAAAAATTTACGCAAGGGAGGGCTATTTATTGATTTTATTATGTAAGTCACTGAAACACACTATCAAACGTTTAAAAGTCATTATTAAAATAATATTCCAAGTTAAGAATACATAGTGTTATTGCATTGTATAGAAAACATTTTATTAAATATTTTTAGTATCATTTCTTTTATTTGATCAGTTTGTAAAGTACAAATGAAATATACACCTTTTATTAAATTTTATACATATGATTAAATAATATATGTATAAGTCGTTTTAATAACATTGTGGTATAAAAACTGAACTATTGTTATGTATGAAAGATATTGTTGGCAGGATCATCGCTCTGTCTCTTTCTCAACAAATTATTTTTTTAACATATTCTTTTAAGTACTTGAATTCAATTTTCGGATATAATTTAATGTTTTCAAGAAGAAATCAACGTTTTGAAAAGTGATTAAATATTTATATTTTACTTAATATAAAATAATGGCATTTATTATGTAGACTCTTTTTTAATAACTTTTTGTATGTTTATAAAGGATAATAAAAGTTAAGCTGACTTTTTGTGTGCTAAATATTTAAAAGGCATTTGTACTAAACATTGTTATTGGTGATCTCTTTATGTAGATAAATAATATATAGATAGATTATGCATATTGTTATTTTCGTTAATTTATACATTAATAAAATATTTGTTTGAGAGTTATTCACATGCCAAGTTAGTTAAATACAGGTGCAAATATCATATAATTTACCGTATTTTAACTTGTGTCGTTGGCACACAAAAGAAGCCGGTTTATGTACTGGGTGACAGAATAAACAATCGTTTTTTTATTATTTCTAAACTTTTATATGTATTATTGATTATAACTAACTCGATGTCCTCTGGTCTATGGTAATGAACGGAAGAGGTGGATTTCAATGCAATAAATCATAAACTTTGTTATAATTTGATTGACTTGCTACTACTTTATGCAATATTTCTTTGATACTTTCAATAATACAGATTAAGTGCCTTTTATTTTTTATTGTCTAATTGACATACAATGATGAATTTTAATTAATTTTTTTACTTATACATTTTTTAATTTCAATTGGCATGGTAAAAAGGTTACTTAGCTACGATTATTTACTCTGTCACCAATGTTTTGTTTTTATATTTTTGTGGTATAATTTTCTTATTCTTTAAAGGTTTATTTTTTTATTGAAAGTTTATTTGCTGCTATTTTTTACTGTCACAACTGTTAAAAGTTATTTATTTTTTTAAACATTTACTCATTTATAGATATGTTGCAGGTAATTATTTATAAGTATACAATTATAATGTACACACATTAATGTATAAAAGTCATTTTGTTAATGTTGTACAATGCAATAAAGTTTTTATAAAGGCTTTATATATAGTCTTTCCTTACCTTACCCATTATGTAGTGGAAATGGAGTATGTAAATAAATTAAGAAGTTTTAATGTGTTTTTTTCTTATTCAATAATAATTTTAACTTTGATAGATTAGTACTAAATAGATTAAAAATTTTAATTAGTTAATTTCCTTACCTACTTCCATAATTAAAATTTTCTTTCAGTGAAAATGTTGAATATCCGTTGGACTTGATTGAAAATGGTTGAAAATACACAACAACCCAAAAAGTTATTATTAATTTATATGCTCACGATATTATCGAATAAATAACAGGAAATGAAAATAAAACGACGAAATATAAGTGTAAAATTTTATTGTGCATTAAAAATAAATTAATATTGATACAATATTGTAGTACATAAAAAATCTAATAAGTTATCTTGATAAAAATTAAAACGCTATATCTTATAATTATCACGATTTCTATAATTAATAAATGCATACTGCAAATAAATTCATACAATTGTTACAGATAGACAAACTTTGGATTTCAAATGGAAATTATATTTCAAAAGTTTGTACTGTTAATAAGCATTCTTACAAGCTCATATTACCCTTATTATTATTTTGTTACTTATTTAGTAGAAAATTGAAAAAAAAATTATTGCTGGCAACATTGTTGCTGTCAAGTTTGTGTAGTGATGTGCGATTTCTTGTTTCGATAAAATATTACATATTGAGATTTGTGAAATCCGTTTTTGTAGGGACTTAGAGTTGCCACTTAAAAAAAAGAACATATAAGGTATTCTCTACACTACACATGTAATGTATTAATGTATGTAATGAACGTGGAATCGACTATAATTCTGTGTTATAAAAAACATAAATTTTTATTTTAAGACATCATAGGACAGATAGATAGCTGTCATTTTTTAACTAAATATTACACTTGGTCGATAGTAGAGGCCTGTCTGTAATGGCAGATACCTATCGCACATCACACCCCCCAGCCTAGTACTCGTTGTCCTCATCCAGCTCGCCCTCGGTGGAGTCCACCCCGACCTCCTCGTAGTCCTTCTCGAGCGCCGCGAGATCCTCGCGCGCTTCCGAGAACTCCCCTTCCTCCATCCCCTCCCCCACGTACCAGTGCACGAACGCGCGCTTCGCGTACATCAAGTCGAATTTGTGGTCCAGTCTGTGGGAATTGTGGGTCAATTATAAATATGTAAGTACCAATTATTATATCACATGGTAATTATAAGTTTATTTTATGCCGTACACATAGACAGAGTAACACAGATTTGTTTTATCCGCATACCAGGTATAGTATCGACATTTCTAAATTCTGATTTTACATGAAGGAAATGAATTCAGAACCTCCATGGTATTTAGGAATAGTAAATAGCGAGGGATGTAGGTCTTTAATAAAATCTGTTTTTTCACTCTAACGGATCAATGATTTTTATGATATTTAACCGACTTAAAAAGGAAGAGGTTCTCCAATCGATTATATTTTTGTGTGTATTAAGTTACAACTTTTTACTAGGTGAACCGATTTTGACGATTCGTTATTTGGAAGTTATTTTAATCCTAGCATATTGGGACGATTGAGTTTTTTGCTAAAAATAGCGTATACTAATATTATAAAGCTGAAGAGTTTGTTTGTTTGTTTCTTTGTTTTAACGCACTAATCTCAGGACCTGGACTGGTCCGATTTGAAAAATTCTTTCAGGGTTTGATAGCCCATTTAGAAAAGGAAAGGAAGGCTATAAGCTATATATGTACCACGGGCGAAGACACGGCGGACCACTCGTTGTTTATATTGAAGGTATATTGGGTAGGTCTGAAATGAGGTTTTAAAGGATTTTGAAGTCATGGCAGCAAAAGGTGGGGCATGAGAGCACTCACCTGGCCCAAGCCTCCGCGATGGCGGTGGTGTTGGACAGCATGCACACGGCGCGCTGCACCTTGGCCAGGTCGCCGCCCGGCACCACCGTCGGCGGCTGGTAGTTAATGCCCACCTGAAGGACATCCACTTATATACCTACCTGTTATATTGATCGGAGCTGATCATGTAAAAAGATGCCAAGCAATTTTCAAAGATTCTAAAGCGACAGTCTCATTACTGTGTCTCCTGATTAAAATGTGTTTTTATTCATCAAACATGCTATTTCATAATATAATTATATAATTTTATCACTTTTTAAATATAGAAGTCATTACGTTACATAATTTTTGATTTAAACTTGAAATAAATTTTGTTTATGTAAAACTCGTAAAATACTTTCTTTCTCAAATTATATAGTGTGAGTTAATTTATAACAATTCCTGAAATGTATGTGAAATATATTTTTAATCATTTATAATCAGGAGTTATTAGATCACTTTTCAGAACTCTGACATTAAAATTTTCCGAAGTCCCATGCAAATTGCATCCCCTTATTAAGTGTCATAGTAAAAGTTGTCGTTTTATGATTTTTATTTTATTCAGCTTATATACCAGATTTCCTAAAGAAATAAATGGAAAGTAAGCATTTCCTTCTTCAAGGCTTTTTTTCTTTATATTCACTCGCAATATCTGTAAATGACCCACAAAACATCACATTAAAATGTCGGAAAGCACTCACTTTGAAGCCAGTGGGACACCAGTCCACAAACTGTATGGACCGCTTGGTCTTGATGGTCGCGATGGCTGCGTTCACGTCCTTGGGAACCACGTCGCCTCTGTTGTTGAGAGTTTTATAAGAATTCATCTATACTAATATTATAAAGCTTTTAAACTATATATGTTACTGTAATAACCCGAACTGTGATAAATCCTAAGATTTTCCGGTAAAACCTAAGATTTACTTTTCAATGATAAATGTCCAAACAATTCTTTATTTCGAACTATTACCACCATTCGCTTGGTAAACCTCAAAGGTACTGTAAAAGTACTATTACATTACTTAGTATTTTCTTGTGTTTGATTTTACGCGAGTTTTATACATTTTGAAATTTTAAAATTTAACGGATTTAAAACGCGATTTATTCATTCAATTATCAAGCCGACGTTTCGAACACTTTACAGCGAGCGTGGTCACGGGGGGACATTACTTAGTTAATATTAATCTAGATACAGACCTGTACAACATGCAGCACGCCATGTATTTGCCGTGGCGCGGGTCGCATTTCACCATCTGTAAAAAGAAAACAATTTTTAATAAATTTACGAGAAACACAAAGCGGCATACACGTCGTTGATATCAGATTTTCTAAACCAATATCAGATTTGACTCTTAAAAAAAGTAATATATTAAAACTACTTTACACCAGAAAGGAATTCACAGAGATATATAGATATATAGATAGATATATATATATATATAATTGGAATCTCGGAATCGGCTCCAACGATTTTCATGAAATTTAGTGTATAGGGGGTTTCGGGGCGATAAATCGATATAAATAGGAATTTTTTTTAGAAAATGTCATATTCGTGTTTTATTCGTGTTTTTTTTCCTGACATCTATTGGTGAATAATAATACTATTTTACTTCGTAGATAGTTGGACAACTGAAACCGACTTTCAACCGATATTCCTACGGGATACGGACTTACGCGGTTTCAACCGCGGGTCACAGCTAGTATATCTTTAAATTAAATACCTATATAGATATTTAATTAATGTTAAGTAACTAACTTGGAGTCGACTTAGATTCTAAGTTTCAATGAATCATAAATATATATTTTAAGACCTTTATAGTATTATAAAACGCGACAGATAGGCTACGCCGGTCTTTTCTTTACTTCTCAATCAGTATTCATTTTGTAGTAAATAGCGAATGAACACATTAATTAATTATATTACTAATTTGACTATAAAGTTAATAATAATAGACAGGTAGATAGATAGTATAGGTAGAGAAAGTAGTATAGGTCCACGGGGTCCATAAAATTTTCATTCCAAGCTGAATCAAATTTCTATAGCATCATCACAACATAGTATAATACAAAGTCGCTTTCTCTGTCCCTATGTACATACATAAACATTTAAATCTTCAAAACTACTCAACGTTTTTGATGGATTTTTTTACTAGATATAGTGATTCAAGAGGAAGGTTTATATGTATATTAACATCTATTAGACTGAACCGAATTTAACGCGTGCGAAGCCGCGGGCAAAATGTAGTTAAAATACATGGTACAAGCGTCGAAATCTCGAGAACGTCATAAAAGTTATGAGGGAAAGCTTTTGGACCCCGGCCAGCGGAATTAATATTACATAAGGTCCTACCTGCAATGCGCTTAATTTATATTCCTATTTAAGGCAAATTGAATGTTTTTCTGGATTTCTTATTTGTCTATATTTCTTATGTATTGAGTGATATTATGTTATTTAAAAAATAATAATTTAGAAGCTGTTATGTGTTTTTTTAATCGGCTTCAAAAACGCGGTCCTCAATTCGATTGTAACTTTTCACTCGGTAAACCGATTTTGATGGGTCTTTTATTTGGAAGCTGGTGCTTCCCGTGTGGTCAAATTCTGATAATTTAAGGGCCGTTCAATTTTTTGTTAAAAGTACTTATTGTGTTCGGTAGAAATAATAATGGTATAAATGTTTTATCTATTTTGTCACTTTCATATAATTTAGAAAGAAAGAAAGAATAACAGTAAATAATTTTGAATTTGTCACAACTAAGCGCGCGAGCCAGAGGCCCATATTCTTTTTTCCTACCCTTCCCAGTCCTTTCTCTTATTCCTCATGTCAATTCTCAAACCCTTTCCAATTTAAAGTCGGAAATCCAAGGTGTAAGGTCTGCAATCGACCTTCTCTCCAAATGTTCACGGGAGGTGGGACCCCATTCGCAGAGGCATTGCTCTGTTAACGGGCGGTGATCGCTTGCTATCAAGTGGGTCACCAGGTCAGAAGGTCCCAGAAGTCACCTGGTTAGCGGGCTCGAAGCAGGCGTTGGTGATCTCGGCGACGGTGAGCTGCTCGTGGTACGCTTTCTCCGCGGAGATGACGGGCGCGTAGGTGGCCAGCGGGAAGTGGATGCGCGGGTACGGCACCAGGTTCGTCTGGAACTCCGTCAGGTCCACGTTCAGCGCGCCGTCGAACCGCAGCGACGCCGTTATGGACGACACGATCTGGGGATGGGGTTCGAGGTTCAACAGCTGGACACGATTTGGGGATGGGTTTCGAGGTTCACTGGACACGATCTCTGGATAAGGTTAGAGGTTCACGTGCTGGACACGATCTGTGGTTAGGTTCGAGGAGCCTGCATATGTGTTTTCTAATTCTTCACGATTTCTAGACAAAGTTCGAGGTTCAAGAGCTGGACGAGATCTGGGGATGGGGTACGAGGGGGACTGCACGAGATGAAATGTGTGTTATAGTGCTTTAAAGTCCACTGTAGGAGAAAATAACAGATAAATCTAAGATTTGCAGAATATGCCCATCTCGTGGTGTGTTAAAAGGACAGTAAGTTACGGTAGAAACAGATCACAAAGATATTCAAATATTAATTTTAATATTTACGGGACCTGTTTTTTTGGTCAAATTATTCTTCAAGCACCATATAAAAATTCATAGTGATTTCTTTTTTAGTACAACACAGACGACACAGATTGAGTGGATGAGGATGGGTAGTGATGGTCTAAATATGGACATAGAATATCCCCACATCTTATTTCCCTTCACCTGTCCAATAAGCCTGTTCAGGTTGGTGTAGGTTGGCCTCTCGATGTCCAGGTTCCTCCTACAGATGTCGTAGATGGCCTCGTTGTCGACCATGAAGGCGCAGTCCGAGTGCTCCAGGGTCGTGTGCGTGGTGAGGATGGAGTTGTACGGCTCCACCACTGCTGTTGATACCTAAGGAGAGATATTCTTAATCTATGAACTAAACAATAAATTTTGCAACTTCCTATTGCAATTTGCTGTTGCATATAATAATGGTGTAGTAATGGATTTTTTATGTTTATGCGAAAATCAACAAAAGTCTAAAATTTTTATCTTCACAAGAAGTGCTAAGTCATTCTTTAAATTGAGAGTTTTAAATCATGTGAAAAGTATGGTTAAGAATTGATTTATCTCTTAAATTAAATTCATGGTTTATGTCTTTATAAGAATGATTAGTTACTTGTGGTGCAGGGTAGATGGAGAACTCCAGTTTAGACTTCTTTCCATAGTCCACGGATAGGCGCTCCATCAGGAGGGACGTGAACCCGGAGCCGGTGCCTCCACCAAACGAGTGGAACACCAGGAATCCCTGGACACACAAATTATGCATTAGTTCTTGAGTACTATCAAACGTAGATAGTGAAACATTTTCTCGTATTAGTGATGTTTGAACCATTTTTATCTAGCGAGTGTTGTTTTTAGGTTCCAAGGACGCAATAACATATAATAATTATTATTATTAAGTTTTGCTTTGAAATAGTTTATTACGTATAAATAAATATTATTATCAGATATCTGTTAATTTAAATAACGTGTTACTTAAATTACATGACGGTTAAGTGAATAATGAAAAAACGCACCTGCAATCCAGTGCACTGATCAGCGAGCTTCCTGATCCTGTCCAGCACAACATCGACGATTTCTTTGCCGATGGTGTAGTGTCCCCTCGCGTAGTTGTTGGCGGCATCTTCCTTACCAGTGATAAGTTGTTCCGGATGAAACAGCTGGCGGTAGGTGCCGGTACGCACTTCGTCTGAAATTCGAGGTTGGTTGTAATATCGTTTGTGGGCATTTCGTAATTCGTTAATAAATTGTTTTTTTTATCGTGCTATTACTTATTTGTAAAAGAAATGTTTTAACATGTCACGATAAATTTAATATACTAATAATCAAAAGTCAAATATGCTTTTACAGTATCAGACAACATACAGTACAGAGCTATAAATGTTTCATCATCCTATAATCCTATTTGATGGAAAGAATATAATTTTCACGTTTCGTGAAATATGGAAATTAATATTCCTCTTTATATATTAACCTACCTACTGAAATACACAATTAAGGAAGGTTTTTCCCGCATCGTTAAATGCAAAGAAGCATCAACAGAATATCGTTAATTGAATCGACATGCAAGTATACAGTTACTCGTATTCAATATGAAACTTTTCATCACAGATTACGGATCTAATTTGCACCAACTATTTAGACATATATCGAATATATGGCTGTCCACCAGAGCCCTTCTAATTAAACCCCCTTCTGTGATACCAAGAATAACTTACGGCCAGCACATGTGGCCAAAGCAAATAAAACAGTGATTCCATCAGCGAAAGTCAAGTGGCAGTTAATGAAGTGGAATGTTCTGCAGACTGCATAATTGGATTGGACGGGATTGCGTTGATTACTGGCGTTTAGTGATTTTTATTTACAATTGTTCGTTTGATTTAAATAAATTGGTGACAATTATTGGGAAATTGCAAATAGTAATGGAACTCGGAAAAAATATTAAAATCTACATATATTCACTGAAACATAAAATTGTAGAGGCGCCACTATAAAATACACCTACATTGTGGGAATGAATTTCACATTTTGTTCGCATTATTAGTCGATAGTAGTACCACATACCCAATATATTTCACCGCTGTAATAAAATGCTCGATTGATGACATATAGAAAATTAATATCGGACCAATTTATGTCTTGTTGAGTCTTTTCGGAATTAACAATCATTATATACCTCTCATTATTTAGATGTAGCTTTTAGTGAGACATTGTAACCGTTTAAATATGTATTTGTGTCTATTCATTTCTTTGTTTACAGTCATTATGTGTGCCTATCTCTTGTCGCACTAATCTAAAGAGCACTTTTTCATTTTATTTGTCAGCCCTTGAGACGATTCATTATTTTTAGGATTAGCTAATTAGTGGGATGTGCCTTGGCAAAAAATTTCGTTCTTATATTGTTTCTGCTTGGTGTAATCATAAAATAAGTATGTAACAATAATGCAACGCTTTTTGTATACACTCAATTCAAAATATTGGAATCGGTTTTAAAAAATTGTGTGATACAAATTATATAACATTATTGTCTTAGATCGAACTAATACTTACTACTTTTTACTCATTTATTTTAACTGTGCTTTAAATTAGCTTATACGAAAAATTCTGAATTGAGTTTTGTACGAGGCAAATACTGTCCCGTGTCTCCTAATGGGGCTTATACATTTTACATCCTTTAGTGGTAAGCAGGTCAATCTCGTAACGCCTACTTTGCCAAATAAGAATTTATTTTAGTAAGTCTCCAACGGGGACCAAACCCAGGACCTTCAGGCCTTATTAACCTCTCAAAAGTCATGCTGTTAATATGTAAAAATAATGGACCAAGTAAAACATCTCATTCTTTAATACAAATTGTCAAACAATCGTCTTATTAGGAACAATACAAGTTTGAATACATCTCGTGAAAAATTCATTGCTTTGAGCTTGTATTCGCTCTGCCCTGCAGACGTTCTCGTTTCAATGAATTTTAAAGCTAGACTGTAGGAAGTACAGTGTGTAACCTAAATTGCTTGAAATGAGATCTTGAACAATGTATAGAGAAATAAGCCTAGCTACGTAATTTCGGAGTGGTTTACTTTGTTTCGTATTAAAATTTATTTTATAGTGAGCTACTCGAAATAGCTTTACAGGCATTGTAGTATAAAATACAGCACCGTTAAAACATTTGTCTAATTTATCAAACTCTAAGTAATAAAATAATTTTTAATTTTAACTTGTGTAATACAAATTTAGTTTAAGTTTTAATTTAGATTAATAAGAAACATTTAATCAAATGTTACAAGAATCCCGTAGGTACGAGTATTCTGTAGACGTTGCAAATTAATACTAATAAACATTTTCTTACATATAACGGGGCAGAACAAAGCGGTAAGTTTCCTGCACTAAGATATATGCAAATTGTTTGATATATAGCTTTAATATATTGCATGAAATAAAGCAAATACAACGGCAATTATAATTGGCCATATATTTTTTGTAGGCGTAGTCTGACATGCAAGTGTTTAAATCGTTGATTCTATGAATATTTCGAGGGGGTTTAAGAACCAATGTTTTTTAAGATTATAATTTTTGACTAATTGAACAAAGTACATATTCATGTTGTGGTTTAATAATAATGGGATATAATAATATGATGTGAAAACCGCTACAATCGTATTTAAAATGTATTAGGCTGAATTATTTTGTAATTACTTTGAAAAAGGTTAATAAAAATGATGAAAATTTATTTGAGAAATTAAAAAACTGCCGCCTAGTTATGTGAATTTAAAGCTAACTTGCATGTATGTTACAACTTCACAAACTAGAAATAATAAGTTTTCAAGAAGCTAGCTTCTTTTATTGGAAACTAAGTTGTAAAACTGTCTGTCGTAATAAATTTTTATTAAGACAATACTTGGTAACATCTAGTATAGGTTTATATTATCTGTGGTAATATATTTCCTCTAGGCAACATTATGCCGCAATAGACAATCGTTCTCTATTATATAATAAAATATAGTTTAAAAAAACTAAAAAACACGCTTTTCAAGCACATCAAACTAAAAACTATAAAATAATT
>NC_052107.1:823284-868200 GCF_012273895.1 Zerene cesonia
GAAAAACGGGTGTGAGTTACATACATACATACATACAAACATACAAGTGAAGCTAATAAAAGCGTGTTAAAAATATAATGTATCAAAACGCCCGACGACGGCCCGTAACGATTATTGAAGAAACAGTACACAATAATCGTTTTTTTGTAAGCTAATGACTAACCGCAGATAATATAAATTCAAAACAATAATTTGGGCACAGACAACATAATATTAGATTTGGGTGACATTCTTAATATTATACACATTTATAATAAATACATAAAAATAATACATTGCTATATATGTAATGTGCTGACATGCAAGTATCAGATATTATTTTGATTATAAAAATAAAAATCTATAAACTATTCCATCTTACTTATTTCGATACATTTATAAAGACTACAGTATGAGTGATAAAAGTCATCACCACTAAAACAATTTACTCTGTAACCGTAGTAGCTAAATATTGTAACTTGATCGTAAATTGTGTACGTTTTCGATGTTTCGATCGACGGGATTATATTTGTGCTTCGGCTGATGGAAATAGCAATTTGATGAGTTATAACTTGGTAATAGGGTTGTCAACTGTTCAATATACCTAATATTGTTAACTGCTAGCTGCGCCCCGCGGTTTCACCCGCATAAATCCTTATCCCGTAGGAATATCGGGATAAAAAGTTGCCTGTATTTTATTCCAATTGTCCAGCTGTCTACGTACCAAATTTCATTGTAATCGGTTCAGTAGTTTTTGCGTGAAAGAGCAACGAACACACACACATCCTTACAAACTTTTGGAATTTTAGTATTAGTAGGATTTTATATAACACTAGCTTTTCGCCCTCGGCTTCGCTGACGTATTTAATAGAAAATATAGTTCCTTGGTTTTAACCGCAAAGTTTCCGATTCTGTGGAATCTCCGGGATAAAGTCTATCCTAATCCTTAGATCTCATAAAGAGAGTTATCGGTAGTTAACCAATAAGTTAATTTGAAACCAAATTTAATTTCTTCCCAATCGGCTTATTAGTTTAAGCTTGAAGAAGAGACTGACAAACTGATATCATACTATTACACTAATATCCACACTATTATGAACATAAATTCGAAAGTTTGTTTGTTTGGATGAAACTGCTGAACGGATTTTGATGAAATTTGGTATATAGACAGAATATGAGTTTACTTGGATGATAGGATACTTTTTTTAAATGCTCGCTTAGGAAAAAAACAGGAATCTTGACACCCACGTGGAACCGGGACGAGCATCTAGTTATGATATAAAATATATTAACAAATTATAATATGTAGTAAAAAATGTATAAAATGCCTCAGAGAAAGTTGCGTTTTTTTAATGTTATTTCTGTAAACCTAGTGAAAAAAAAAAAAAAAATTTCTTTATGTTGGCAACCCTGTCGGATTCTCGGAGTAGGTAAGTATAGTACGGAATATAGATGTAATGACACGTTGCAGTAATAGCTGCCTCTTGAACGAGTTCAATGTCCATCTTATCTAACTTATTATTTCTTACATCAAGAGCACTCGTACAGTAATTTAGCTTTTTTCGAGACTTTTAGGAAATGGAAATTGACATATACAAATAATTGTCTAATGATGGAAGTTATTAAAAAAAACTAAGCATATCTCTAAAATAGCTTTATTTGTTGCTATTGTTTATTTTTATGTGAATAGAAATCGTCATAGCATATAAAATCAAATGTTTTAACTGATCGTAAAATCTTATTTATTTGTGTAGTTTCGATTCAGTTTTCTCATGATATGTTTCCACATGAACAAATTACAAGCTATTTGCTTGTAATTTGTATCTGGTTTGGACTATTACAGCGCACTCAGCTTAGAAAGCTAATTTTATTCTAACTTTTTGCTACGTTCAATTTAAAATTCATGATGATGCACTATTTTCTCTCAATGCGATAATAATTTGTTTGCCATTCCTTTTTTATAATTATGTACAGGTATTCAAAGTTACTAGACTGAAATTATCTTTTTTCTGAAAATTTTAAGAACGTTTTGTTTTATGTTTTGTTCATTGCCATTACTACAATAGTATTATATTATCTGTGATTCCCATCAATAAAATAATTCACAAAAATCTGATTTATTTAATAGGATTCTCCTAAAACCACATCAAAATTCCGAGAGTTAAAGTGGAAGTTCTCTAAATCTCAAAAATAAAAAGTATCCAATGGCAAAGGAATGTAAGAAGGAAATCCTAAATAAAATTTACAATTTTTAATTGACGTTCCCAAATTCAAAACACGTAGATTTTTAGTTTAAACTATAGATTCTGTGTAAAATAATGCTTCTCCACTAACCGACTACAGTAGGCTCCAAGTCGACGAAGACAGCTCTCGGCACGTGCTTGCCCGCGCCGGTCTCGCTGAAGAAGGTGTTGAAGGAGTCGTCCCCACCGCCCAGGGTCTTATCGGAGGGCATCTGGCCGTCTGGCTGGATGCCGTGCTCCAAGCAGTAAAGCTCCCAGCAGGCATTGCCGATCTGGACGCCGGCTTGTCCGATGTGTACTGAGATGCATTCCCTCTGTGAAAAAGATTTCTTGTATCGACGAGGGTTATGCGAAATACGTGCTGGTGATTAAATTGTGCTTAATCTTTTGGGCTTATTCTTTGCTTTTTATGCTGGGAATTTCATTGGTGATTATAAAACAAAAATATTATCACCTTGACGTTTGAGCTGATTTAAATAATTGTTATTAATTATTAGGCTAGGGCTTTTCCAGACTTTTCTACATACACATTTTATGCGTCCCGCGTGTAGATACATTTACTTGAAAAATTAAAACATTCAAAGTGAAGTAGTAAAGTGGAATAGAATGCAAATGCTTTTAGCACGAAATGGGGCGGAAAACGTGCAGACCATAAGAATATGTTAATGCATAAACACTTTCATTGGAAATATTTTATATTAACATTTTATAGTAGTTTCTCCGGGTTTAATACAGCTATGCGCATTCTGAATGTATATCTGAATAATTATAATCAAACCGAAAGTATAGATGTATGTATAGATTTTCAATAAAGTTTTTAGGTCAAAATATCCTTATATAGTCCCGAGTAAATGTTCGCATTGTGTAATGAAAGATCTACTAATTTATAATAGCCAATAAGTAGGTGTAAACAATTTCAATAAAGTCCTGAATACATTTTACATGCAAATTGTTCAGAGATAAGTAAGGGCATGACAACCTAGTACATGAACTTTGACATAAAAACAGGTCATGCTATGTCATTACACGCATAACTCTATATAGCAGAAAATATATAGTGAAAATCATATTCCCAGCTGTGTTCAAAGTTAATAGCTCCGTGCGTGACGGTAATTTGTTATAAACTACGAAATTAGGGTTAAGTTCAATGAACTACCATTACAGGACTGAAAAACTCCGTGTCTGCTACGCTTTGCTGTGTTATGATATGTTTATTGCGATCATAAATGTCCATGGTAGTGGAATCGATTTTTCGGTATTACATTGCATGTATGGGATAGATAATAATTATAAAGCCTTAAAGCTCTTATTTGTTTTCGTTTTCTAGTTACACATAAACGCTATGTATACATAATGTTATAAACTATGACTGAACCAAATGAACGACATATTGAACCTTTTGGTCACATATCAGTTTAGTTTTCATGTATGCAGGAATAACAAGTAAAAAAAAACCTAACAATAATTATCAAAAAAGTCAGCCGCCTTCAAATTATCACACTAAACCAAATTCAAATGAGACCACATGGAGGGCACCAGCTTTAAATAAAAAATAAATAAATTAGAATCATCAAAATAGGCTCACCCAGTCAAAAGTTCTGTGATAATAAATACAATAAAATACAGTCGAATTAGAACTTCCTCCTATCCTTAAAGTCGGTTGAAAATTCATTTAGTTAGGTTCTTATTGAAGGCTTATCATCTGCGCAGACGTTTAAGAGCCTTCATATTTTTGTTATGAACAGAAGTCTTGGGTTATTTATTTGCATCAAAGAGAACTTAAGAAGATTTTACATACATGAGGATTCCTTTTTTATATTTTCTTTTTTAACTGATATAGGTTGTTAATTAGCAGTAAAGCGATTGACCTCTACATTGATAGTCGAACTATGTAAATAGTGTAATTTTAGGTGTTGAGTTTAATGTTTCAGATACCAATGCAACGACTTCAACTCACATTAAATAATATCATAGATATAAATGAATTGGTAGGAACGATGGTAATTAAAAAAAAAATTATTTTGCATACCAAATTATACGCAACTTAAAAAATCAATAAAATAGACAAAGGACCCATGATATTTTATACAAATAAGATTGAAATGGCAAAAATATTAATCAAAATGACGCGTACTTCTCAGATTATCTCTGATAATCTCTCAAATGGATGCAGAATGGCTTGGCTATTAATGTAACATCATCATTCGTTACACACGAACAAACGGACATGCTCGATGAAGCATCATTCTGGTTTGTATCTGGTTTAATATCACATCTATCAATACTAGTTGCTACCAGCGACTTCGATTGCATTTCTAAGTGTTTTTCGGGTAAATTATACAGTTCTAGCAAACTTCATCACACAGAAAATATAACACTTTTTTTTCTAAATAAGCGTTAAACGTAATTACATATTATTAATGATGTAAGGAGTGTTTCTTGAAATTCAAATATAAAAATTCTTTCACAGTCTATGGATAAACTAAACAGCTTTTGGTAATTATTCGTTATAATTTAGGGTGATAATGTATGATTTATTTTGCTCTCTATTATTTGTATTATACCTTTGTAAACCTTTTCAGGCTAAAGTTGCGCTAGCGTTATCTTAATTAATCGAAATTTAATTTTGTATTTCTGGTTTTCTTTACTAAAAAATCTTCAAAATGTTTAAAGATTTAATCGGTAAACAAATATCTACAACATAACAGACAAACGTTCAAGTTGTTTTGGATAAATGTTAACCTACATTTATATGCATCGCAAAGCTAAACCGATGGGAATCTATGATATTATTCAAATCAGTTATTTATTCTTTGTTTTTCTGTTTCTAGGGATTTTTCACTTTCATGTCATGCGGTAGTTTGGTAACTGATGCACGCATTGATGTGAGTGGAGCTATTTTCAATTACGGTGCAGTATTGATTCCTTTGAAATATTTTCATCAATTAATCCTCATTTTTAAGTACTATGTTCAACTTTTTAGTGGGTTTTGATTATAGTAATTTGGTGTTAGTCGATAATGACTTATTTCATAAAACTTGAGACTGTAAATACGTACGAAATAAGAGAAAGCGTTTTCTTCTTTTAAAATTTTAATTTTTTTATCCCAATGTCACAATCATAATTATGATGAATGAAAACACCTTTTGATCTAACTCTATAGAAGATATACGAAAAATGTGTGTAAAATGTTTATTATTGACCCGTTTGTAAAACAAAACCCTTCACCTAGTGCAGTTTTAAAAGACACAAGAAAAATAACGTTTGACAGGAAATACCCCAATATTATGGGAATGCTTCATTGGCTGCGCAGGCGCGGTGTTGAGCGGCCAGCCAAATCCGCCTTTGTTTATATCCGATCAAGTGGAACTTCTTGTAACTACTTTTGTATTACTTGTTCATTTATAGATCAGAATTTAGATTTGTAAATAATATTGAAATCGTCATTCGCTATAGCTATATATACGTTTACGTTAAAACGTACATAACGTTACGTTTGACAGTCATAATCGAACTTCAACATACTATTACATTAATTATCTGTACTTCAATGCTTTGTACACCTACTATCAGACATAGTTATCTGATAGTACGCATAGCAAATGGTAAAAAATAACATTTAAAATGAAACTTCAATCACTAATAACTATGAGTAATATAACTCAAAGTATGCATTTTAATTACTGCGTTAAAAATATCAATATAAACAAAATTGTTAAACCATTTAGATGCAAATCAATCGATAAGTCTCCAAAACCCACCCACTTATTCAATAAAGGAAATGATTACACATTTAAAAAGACGTCCACATCGACAATTGTTTTACAATTAATGGCATCAATTTTCAACAACTATGCTTTTTGGGAAGCCATTACTTTTAGGAGCAATTTATTTGGGACAACTATTATCCCTTATATAGGCAGTCACATGTACACCATGACTAAACGTTAAAAATAAAAACATTAAAGTCAATGGTTATTTAACGAAAAACAAAATGAAAGATTTATAATGTTAACAAAGATTTTGATGAAAGCAACTTGAAAGTAGCATAATTTACCCCATAATTTTGACACTAGATCAAGAATCGAATTAACCTAGATCCATAACTTAGTTCTCTGTACCTATTATGTTTCTACGTTGATTGATGATATTGGTGGTACCACACCGTGCTCAGTACGCGGGTGATTTTTTAAAGTAGACACTATCGGAAGGCAGCTTAATTATCGCAAGTTCACCTAGATTTACTTGGCAATGTAAAAATGTGGTATAAAATGAGTTTATTTATGTTTAATTTTACATTGATGAATCATAAAATATTATGATTTATGAACTTATATAATGAACACATTTTTATAACAATTATAGATAGGTGTAGGTGAACCGCTCTATCGATGCATTTTAAAGTTTAAGTATGATTTAAGTGAATTTTCATCCTAATATGTGTGGACAATACGAATGATTTCGTTTATATTTAATGTTCTATCGTATTTTACCATAAATGACAAATTAAACAATTGTAAAAATAAGGAAAATGTCATGTCAACATGCTGCGTGAGCATTATGATCTTACACTTAAAATCAAATAACATACAACTTTCTAATGATCTACGTCCAGGTAAAACTATTACAATGACGAGTTATTTATTTATGAAAATCGTTTTTACCGACTTCATTCACAATATTAGCGAAATAAGATTAATGATAACTTGAATTTACGAAGCGAAAAAGCTTTTTAAAACTTTGTATGGCAACAAATAAGAAGTTATTTAGTTTAAAATATATTACAAAAGACTGTAGCAGCAGCGGTCTTATAAATGGTTCTGATTCAGCACATTTTTTCTCTAAAGTCGTCTTTGCTTCTATTTAATGAATGCGTATATAAAAGAAATCACTCAGGCACATAGGTTTATTAACAAAGCAACCCTTGACGCCGTGTTATAAAATACTATACTTGTAAAAAATCGATCAACCACACCACTTTTATTAGATAATCGGTATATTTAATGATAGAAACGTTTTATCAGTCTAGATATTAAAATATGGTAGCCTATATTTATTTGGTAGGAGTAGAAACCAAAAAATGAATAATTTGATCAAATTGTATGTAAAGCTAGCAATAAATTAAATATCCAGTCCGTACTCTGTAACTAGTTTGAGATTCCATAGGATTTCAAATTAGCACTCTAAGAAAAAATATTAAGAATTTTTAAATAATTCCTATTATTTCTAAATATAGTATGTCCGCCAAACTTTAATTTTATTCAGTCATCTACCTAGATTCATTACTAAGCCCTTCGTGTAATAAGAGCTTTTCTCCCTAGGTTTTAACAGTGTGTACTTAGCACATACACTTCCCGTGGATGCCTTAAAAGCCCTTTCCGCTGGGGCGGAGCACCCTCCATCAATATAGGGTTACAAACCCCTTACGTACGCAAATATTGCGGCTTTTTATTTGGGAACACAATG
Source organism: Zerene cesonia (assembly GCF_012273895.1). NCBI lineage: Eukaryota > Metazoa > Arthropoda > Insecta > Lepidoptera > Pieridae > Zerene > Zerene cesonia. Next base: position 830,973 of record NC_052107.1, read on the forward strand.
ACTAGGTATATAGTATTAGGCTGCACAATGACTGGGTATATAGTATAAGGCATAAGCTTTTAAATTATTCTAATTAAACGTAAATGAAGGTTTTTTTATTACTTAATTAGAAAACTAAATATTTATCAAACGTACTAGACTACTAGCAGGCATACAGTATATCCTTGATTAAAGCAAGGGAAACATAGAATGAAACATAGCATGCTAGACAGCAGTGACTTAAATCCAGTGTTTCCTGTAGGTGTCCTGAAAACGTCTACCATGAACCAGGTTATCGGTAAACCTACTTACACAAAATTAATGGTCTTCCCTAGTTTCTTGCTTTATTATGCAACGCAAAATTTATAAGAATATTACGAGAATTATTACTTACTAGGCACTTTAAAAATATATTTACTTTGCAAATGTTTAATTTATACGAATATAATTTTCTAGAATTATAAATACAACTTTTCAATTGTATTTATAACTATACAACATTTAAAAGCTTTTTAAAACTCCTGATAATGTTTAATTTTACAAAACACGAAAACAAATATCTTGATCAGATTACATCATTATATACTTATTACATTATTGGTACAAATTATTAAGATATGCTTACGTATCTGAGACAAAAACAAACTAAGTTGTACATAACACAAGATAAATTGGATACAATAAAACCCGTTTTAATTTATCTATAATTAGATCAATATGTTATTGTTTTACGCAGAAATATCTAGGTGCAAATCTCTATCAAAATCTGTGATACTGTAAGCCAAGTAATAGAGACGAGGTCAATGTACACGGCTAATTCCGACTGCGGAGGAACATCACAAAAAAACCTCATAAAAACTTACAATAATGGATCGAACTTTACACTTTATTTGGTGGATTACAGGAATGTAAATTTAGCTTCTGATCTCGATTTGTACTCAAAGTAATAATTTATTTATAGGTTAGAAATTAAAACGGTGGCCATACCAATAAATAATATTCGAGTGTCTGTTCATAATATTAAAATAACCGCTATATATTTACTAAATGCATATCGATGTATACTCTCTGCCGTCTCTATCATCTGTATTTCTAGATTCAAAATTATTCAATTTGACAATATCAATGTCAAATTAAAAAAAAAAAACAGAACGATAAGGCAGATGTCAAATTTTGACAATATTAACGTCAAATAAAAAAAAAAAACATTAAATGATAAGCCTTCTCATACACTGGTGCAATATATCATAACAATGTTCCTACCAACACCCATCATGGTTTTTATCTGGCATGAGACGCATGCTGACAAAAAAAGGCAAAAACATTTCAAATCTATTGTCCGCTGGGGCGTGCCGTGAAATTTTGGCTACTAATACTTTGATATTATTTTTCACAAGCGTGTGATTAAAAAAGAATTAAATTTTTGTAACATAACATTTAACATCGGTTCGATTTGTTACATTCTCGCGCAATTATATAATTTTATGGTTGTTATTAAACATATAATTAATAATGAACTATATGTAAATAAATGTATATATAATTTTGCTATTTATTGAAGGTGTGAAAAACATTTTATGCAAATTACACATTCAAACGTAAGAGACTAATAGGAATCGTTATAGGTATATAGGTAACGACAGGTTCTTAGGTTTATGAATCCTTAGTAGCGTGTCTTAAACTTTTGGAGAAGTATGCATCGTTTATCTAATATAAATGATTTATCTAATATCTGTCTAATTATGTGATATTATGAAAACCATAAAATATTCACTTAAAACTTATAAACACCATAAAACACTGATGTTGTAATGAAATATAAATAACCTGTATAATTGATAATAACAATATAAATGAATCAAATAACGCGGAATGTCAAAACAAAGCGAATGAGGAAAGATTTCTTTGTAAGACTAAATTTAATTTGAGACACTGGCTTCTTGAAACTCTGAATCATTGTAACAAAAAACATCCGTTTTGCCTACACTTCGTACGACTGATCAAATTAACTAGTGTATTTGCAATACATAACATAGGCACTATAATGAGGATATTTTATTATTAACTATTTCTTTTGCTTTCATCCTTTTCTCTTCGTTTCTTTTCTTTTATAAGCTTATTTCCAATTCAAGTAAGTTATTTTAAAATGCCTCTATCTATGCCGAGGTGGCTTTATTCGAAATAGTTTATTTCAATTACACGAAATAAACTTAATTTAAAAATTTAAGCTGTTAATATTCTCTACAGATTTCCACTGATTAATGATGTATACATAGATATAACGATCTTTATTTTCAAATCTTCAATATACTAATAATAATATGATAGAAGAGTTCGTTTGTTTGAACGCACTTATCTCACAAACTACTGGATCGAATTCATAAGTTCGTTCGATTGATTGTGTTATCTGCCGCGGACAAAGCCAATGCGGATCGCTAGTCGCATACAAATTTTTTGACGTTGAATTTAAAAATAATTTAAATTTTCAAACTATTCCAAAATCGTTCAAAATATCCCAACTATCCAGAGGTTGAAAACCTCGTAAAGTAAATTGTATAAAACCGATACGACCCGCTGAATAAATATTTGAAAATGTTACTGAATCCCGAATGACATGAAAATGGCGATGAGTCACCAAGGGAGGGGCTGGTGACGTCACTCTGGAGTACTGAGCGACGCTTCCAAAAATTAATTATTACATTTTGTGGGTGAGGACTGAGGAGTACGAATGAATGTTCATTAAAAGTTGCATATGTGATTCTTCGATTACAGCTTAACTTTTATTATTTCAACGCCCGAACAAAAAGTAAGTTTGTATTTTACTTGAATAGTAAAATATATGATATGAGGTATTTTTTTGATAATAAGATATGTTTATAACTTTAAGATGCACTTAATACACAAATAACAAATAATAACTAGTCTATGATTCTTCAATGTAAAATGTTAAGATACAAACATGAATTCATTGGATCCCGCACTAGGCAATTCCTGTCCTGCGGGACCATTAACGGGTATTTTTAATAGATATTAAAATAATCCTACTAATTATAAATACGAAAGTTTGTGAGTATGTTTGTTACTCTTTCACGCAAAAACTACTGAACCGATTGCAATTAAATTTGGTACGTAGATAGCTGGACACCTAGAATAATACTTGGGCAACTTTTTATTCCGATATTCGTACGGGATACAGACTTACGCAAGTAAAACCGCGAGGCGCAGCTAGTGTAAGATAAAAATTAGTGCTTTAATCACAATTCGCTTCAAAGAGAAAGCACCTTAGTAACACATAGCACGAAATATTTCATACTTATATTTAATTATTAAGGCACGGTTTTATATATTTATTAATTAACACACGCAAAATACGCCTTTAGGTAGAACCACTATGTACGTATTCTAGTTCATTATTAAGTATTTACAAATGTAAAGCTCCTGATCAATAAAATTTTCAAGTTTTTTTTACGGTACGTTTTTCTTTTCATAAGAACCTTCTTTGTTGTTTGAAAAAAATTGTCGAATTGGACGACCAGTTCTCGAGTTTTACGCTTGGAAACACATTTGGCGATTCATTAATATATTTAATAAATAAATCGATCATATTGTTCTCAATATTGTTATAAAATAGCTATGTATTTGTATGAATGCCAATAATACATGAACAAAATCGTTCTTCTTTTATAGATTAAAAATAAGCACTTAGTAATATCTAATCTGATAAGCTCACACCCACGTATTGCCTGTAGTATAATTATATGGTGTCTATTTAATTGTTTTTAATACACGTACCTAAATATAGAAGCTGTTACACGGCCTCTAACAGATATTATGTTTTAATTGCATCGGATGTTCAGTTTTCAAATATTTGTGATAAGAACGAAGTTAGTTCTAGTAATTCTTTTTTTTCGCCGTTTTTTTCGGCCAGTAAGATGTTATCAAAAATATGAAAAAAGTTCACGTATGTTAGATAAATACTTTGTGAAAACGATATCGAAATAAATTATAATTTTTGTCTTTGTCCACTGAAACTGTTTCTGAACAATAATTTTTTTTCTTAAATTTGTCAGTAGGAAATATTTTTTCGCACATTCCTCGTTCAAAGGTCATTGTGCTGACCGAAAACGTGTTAAATGCAGCTTTTATCGATATCCTGCAAAAACTGATTAAATGCTTTCACGCGACAATAAATTGCTACAAGGTACAGGTTTCATCTGTGGTGAGATACTGAAATTACATTTTTTTTTGGCAGAAGGTTGAATAATGTTGTATAAGAAATAAATTTTCTATTAATATTGCCCATAATATACTTTGCTTTATCAAATAATTTTGATTCTATTTCTATTGTCAAAATTAATTACATTATTTTAATTTAGCATTAAAGTAGTTTAGTTGTTAAATTATTCAGTTTGATTTCGAATTTAATGGAATATTGTCACATATTGGATAAAAGTATCAAACGAAAAAGTTTTCCGTAAACTTTTGGATATGAAGTATAAATTGACAAATGACATGAACTTCTAAGCTCATATAATTCTAAAAAAAAAGTTTGATTTGATTTTTAATTTCTACTTATTTTATTTTCTACGCTCTTTTATGACGTACTGGCATAAAGAGTGTAAAACGCGAACCCCTCAAATAAGGTGGTTGCATTAACAATAGCTGCATTGTTTGTCACGAAGCATGTCTGTATGCATTGTGTGTTCGGGAACTAATTGCTTATTCCCGATCTAATATTTATCGGCTTGAATAAAACATGCTTCAAGGAACAAAGGATCAAGGAATTGGCAAGAGGTGGTCTAGGAGTTCGTAGTATTATTAAAATGGTTGAAGCGTAAGCGAGACTAGAAAATTTTCTTCTTTCGATAGAGAATAAACAATGTTAATTACGATGATTAACTGTTTAATAAGTTTGAAAGTAAATGAGTAGGTACACGAGCGATTCGTTAATTATGATTCTAAAGAAACAATATACAAAAATGAGGATATATTAAGCTTTTATGTAGATCAGTAAAAGTTATTTTGTTGTTTAGTTATTTAAACTTTTAACAAAAGTTTTTTTTAATATAAACTAAGTAAAACATTAACTAATGTTTAATATGCACATTAACTAATATTATATGTTCACAAATGTAGGTCTGCATGTTTAACATTATTTTATAAGACCGTCGTATCCAGGAGACTAAAATATATAAAAAGTAAAAGAAAAAATTAAAATCATTTTCATTGACAAATGATCGAATGACAAGCATATCCATTTAGCTAATGGCTAAAATAGATATTTTTTCTCTAATACTTATTAAGCATTAACGGCTGCTTTAAATTAGTTTGATCAGTCAAACGCGAAATTGGTATTGAGATTTCAATGTAATCTTATAGATGAGAGAATCTATAAAATAATGAAGTTTTGTTTGGCTGTAGGCGGCTTCAATGTCTAGTTAATATAGTTTATTATAAGAATCTAGTACAAAAAATTAATTAAGAAGGAAAACTGAATACACCGATTTTAGAAGAACGAATTACCCACTAATAAATATTAATCATATTTTTTAAATTAAATGATATTGAGGATATAGTAGGGAAATATATATACATAGCTACTTATTTTATAAAATATTATGTAATTTAATAATGTACATAAGTAATAATTAAAAAGTAAATTAGTTTATTTTTGCCTTTAGATATTCTATATATATTTGGATATTTATATTTCTAGTCTCATTCTTTTTCATATATAGTAAAGAATGTTTGATCGAGATGATTTAAAAATTAAAAAAAATTCGACAAAACTTATCCGAAACCAATACGATTATTTAAGTTCTCTTATATAGATACGACTATATTGTAGCTGTAATACATGATATAAGTATATTTCGACCATCCAAAATTTTGTAACAATATTTTGAACGCATTTTTTGTTGGCAACACTTACTGAAAAAAAGTTAACTCACCATGTTGCTATAGTTTAAGTCTCGAACGATAAGAGCGGTTTTGGCGTGGCGAGTTCGCTAGGCAACGCACCGGGCCGGACTGGTGGTGGTGCGTGGTGCCCACTGCTTTTATATAACGTAGGACATGCGCCGGGACTATTCTGGAATGATGATGAATATGGTATGTTTGAATTTTAAATTGGATAGATTTTGAGGAAGAGACGTCATTTTGGGGGTTTAGAAGAATGATTTTCATTCGTTCTCTATCTTAGGTCATGTAGAGCTGTTGATTTTAAATTAGGCTTTTTTCCTTAGTTTGGTAGGTAGGTTCTTACTACAGACAGTAGACATAGGTACATTTTTTTTTTGTTTGAATTAGCTATTATTTAGCACTAAATAATAACTAATTCAAGTTTTTAAGTATAATTACTAATTCAAAGTTATCCTAAAAACGTAATAAGTGTATCATTATTATATTATTGGGTGTATAACCATAAATTTTATTAGTCAAAAAGAAAATTGAATTAAATATTACACTTAAATAAAATTGAAGAAAACTCCTACTTAAATAAAAGTTAAGAAAACTTCATGCCTCACCACATCACGATAAAAACGTAACTATAAAAAGTATAGAATGATTCTCCAAAACATTTTTATATATAAATGGAAATGTATTGTTATTACTTACTATTAACAGCAAGTCAAAATGAGATCGAAGCGATATCGCATCGCAAGTTAGGTCTAGATTCAGAATAACACCGTGTCACGTAGCTATATGCACTAGTGTGTCCAGACTACAGACAGGGCTTGTCTTTCGGCTTAGTTTGTTGGGAACAATGAGTAATATAAGGAAATTAATGTTATTAATAGATTCATTATGCATTGTTTGGTTACATCTGATTTTATTTTGTTATTATTGTATTTATTCCCTTCTTTCAATGATATAAAATTATAAAATAATGGATGTATTTGTGTTCAATTATAGGAAGTTATGCGTTTCTTTTCATTTAAACTTCTCTACTCTACTGTCTCTACTATGTAAGACGATTAAGTGGTTTTTTGATTTAATTTTCAAAGCGATCATAATCCATTTTTGACCTATTCTACAAATATATATATTTTTTATATTGCTATAAATATAAGGTTTCTAATGAAGACTTATGGCAAACAACTCCTTTACAGGGCTAGGTTCTGGTTGCAACTGGCATGTTGAAATTAATTCCAGCATTCCCAGCCATTAGACAAAGCTTATTATTTAAAATACACAAAATAAAATAAAGTTCTTAATATATTTGCATTGAAAATATGCTCTTTCAATTAAAATATATATTCGCTTTCTCAAAATATGGTCACAATGAAAGGGTTGCCTATAGGGAGACTAAGATGAAAAGGGATGCTGGTTCCCCAACCTTGACCCTCGTTGCAATCGATAACTTGTGTTGACATGAGGGAACATGCATTTTTAACCTATTTTACAAAAAGCGGAGCTTTTGCCGACGTTAAAAAAATGAAAAAAGGTTCCCAACACGTATTTTTAGTTATCAAAAACCTCTGACATTGTAGCTAAATGATACTTCTGATTGGCCTCATAGAAATTTGTTAAATAAATGATCATCGATTTTTATGTTTTTTAAGACGACTTACTGTTTTTATTAAAATTATATTTGCTATAAACACTAAATAAATGCTACTTATGATTAAAAATTATTCCTGACTTTACATGTTTCTTGAATAAGAGATTAAATGATATGAAATTATCGATTTTTTGGAATGACTAATTATCTCGTATTTAATATATTCAATTGAATTATAATTATTAAAATCCATTTCGAAATGTGTTTAATATGAGCACAAACCGAAAGTAAGTACCGATATATATGAACAGTTTCTCAAACGAAGTGATAAATGATGTGTCTATTTATCTTTTAATTGGATAAATGCTGCATTTTCAATGATATTTATTAAACTATTTATTTGGTGTCGTACATACCAAATTTAATGTTTTTTTTTAAATTATTTGAGTTTTTTTAATAATATCTTCCAGACTGCCCAATATTAAAATAAAATAAATGTTGTTTTCATTTTTTAAGACCGCAGAGTTAGTTAATTGCAAATTATGAACTTAATAAACGATTGAAACAGGATCTGCTAGTCGATAGACTTAGATGTATGATAATAAATACAATATGCGTTTTCCTTTTTCTCCTTACCATATAACACTGCATATATGAGAATATTCATTTACTATTTATGAAAACTGTTTTGTTTCACTGATTATAGCACCTCGTTTGCCCCGCATTATTATTACATCTGTGGAATGCGGGCTTCCATCAACTGAGGACACTAATGACCTACATTTAAAAAGCCTTAACACATAAAATTATATAATTATAGCAAATTACACTGTCTGTGTGTTTGTTATATATTTATACGTTTGAAGAAGTAAGGTGCTTTATGATATACAGAAAGGTTGATGTTGGAACAAGACATGCTTTTTAAAATAAACGAGAAGGGTTGAAATAGGGGATGGTATTTTCTATGCGCAACGGCTGTCGTGAACAGCTAGACACGGAAGTGCAACGAAACCATGTGTGGAAAGCTATTTTCTAAAACTAATTTTTTATTAAATATGCGTTGTCATCATGCTATGTTAAATACATCTAAAAATATTTAAATAGCTTGGAAAGTGGAAAGAATAGTTTGGAAGCGCTTCTCTTACAATTTACATGCGGAATTATTGAATTTAAATTACATACTTCACTACTATGTTTCATTACATTAACTTCTAATTTATTCTTATTGTATAATATTTACACGTGAGACGTGCTAGCCTAATCTAATTTTCATAATCTAATTTTGAACCGGTGTTCCCAAAAGCGAAGAAGGTTCCCAATTCGGCTAGTTTTTGGTTTCAGTACTCCATAACGAAGTAAAGTTAAGTTTTCGGGACTTATTTAACAAATCTTCTTCTTCTTCTTCTTTTTGTTAATGGCTTCACCCAACGGAGGGACTGCGCCAATGTCCAGTGTAAGTCTTAACAAATATTTAAAAATTTATTCCTCGAGTGGGAAAAATTTATTCCATGGCGAATAAATTTTATAATATTTATTTTATTAATTCAATAAGTATATTTTATACATGCAATTGAGTACATATTTATTTACATTTTCTTGATACTTTTATTTCAATAATTTTACGTTGTTTTTGTAAGCCGCGAAAATGATCAGGCATTCGCTTGAGGCGTGCATTAGGCAAAACATAAGAATAAACAGTATCTGATACAAAATTGTAGTAAAAGCAGCTATATAGTGGTACATAAACTGTTATTTTGCTTTTTTCGCAATATATCGAGGGGTACTAATAGTGCTTGAAGACGACCCACTGCGTGTTAGTAAAGTATATAGTAGTTACAGCATAATGTAAAATTGTTGTCTTCTCCCATATAAGGTTACACTAGTGTAACATTTGGCGGTCGCTGTTCTTTATATGGGAAATGTTCTAGTTTCTGTGGAATATATTATCGTATTCGATTTCTATGACTCATTGATGCTTGAACTTGGTTTTTGGACGGCTGTTGAGAATAATTGCAAGTTACCATTAAAAATGTGGTGTTTAAGAGTTGTTTAAAAGTTGTTTTAAGAAATGATAAGCTATCTCAAATAAAATAGCGGATACACTAAATGGGTCTTACAAGTGGTAAGTGCGTTTCACTTGTCTGTCAAGTGGTAACTTATTGGTAAAGACCTCGGACTTAAATCGAAAATTCAAGGCCGAGACAAGACGAACGTGCTGGGAATGGATAGATTTTTCTGCATATTAGCCACATCAAAAACTGCTCGGAAATTTAAAAGAAACATCGAAAGGAAACCGGCACGACCAAGAATCAAAAGTTCAACGACATGTGACATCTGCCAAACCGCACTTGGCCAGCGTGGTGGAGGCCTCTAAGGCCTAGCAGGAACATATATGAGTTGATGGCCCAGCAATTCAGAATACTATCTATATTGAATCTAGTTGCGATTAAAAATAAAATCCCCTGACCCCTGACCCGCATTCTGTATATCAACATAATAGACATAAGATCTCGTTCTTATTATATTAATATAATTATGTATAAACCAAAATTGCCTCCAATCATGTCTCTAATTGTTTGTTAAAACATCACGTCATGTCAGTCATCGATTGAACTTTTGTACCTACCTAATAATTACATGATACTCTGCCATATGGCGCATAGTGGCAAATGAAACTGTACTCTATTTCATTGATTTAGTGTTGAAAATTCAGTGAACTTAAAAGCTTTTCTAGACTTAAAGCCTTGTAAAGAAAATGGCGGCTGTACATTTTAATTACAACAAATTACGAGCAATTATGACGCATGTTTGATCGAATTGTTTGTCTTTCTCTCGCAATGTAATGGAACATTAAATTGTCAAGTATTTTTTCAATGGTAGACTTTATTATAACTACAGAATATTAATATTTTTTCGGAAAGCGAGTAATAATGAAACAAAAAAAGTGGAAAAAAATCCCTGAAGTGTGAAAGATTGCAACGACAAAACAACTAAAGAAGAAATTCTTTGACATATCAGCATCTATTTCCACAATAACAATCCCACCATTTAAAATCTCTCTTTTCAAAGTGAGATTAAATGAGAATCAACCCGACTCCCTGTCCCCTTAGATGTCTGAGGAAATTAATATAGTTCTGCTTTAACGCTTTTAATGAACGTAAATGTGAAAATACAGTAGAAGTCACAAATAAATTAAGAAATGTGTATTTGCTTGATGTAATTTGCAAGGCTCTAAAAATATTTTAAAATACTTCCTCTCTATAACCGAACGCCTCCTTGGTACATGACCATAAAGAAAATCGAACAGTGAGACAGGTATATATTACCAATACCGCACTAGGGTATTCGGGACTTCACTTATAATCTATCTACTTCTATTTATTTAAGTAGATATGTAAGTACATACTACTACTATGCAGTCAATAATGCAAAGAAATATATTTGAAAATCATGATGTATAAATAATGAAAGGAGAAAGTTTTTTGTAATAATATATAACTGAATATCTATATAGATAATGTTTCCTTTTTGTTCTATAAGTGTAGACTTCTTAAACTAAAACTCGTTATGAGAGCTTCAACAATCGTTTAGTTTAAGTGATTACGATTTAACACATTTCCGAATAAAAAACGATTAATATAAAAAATAACTTTATTACTTGTAACATAGAACCATTAAAAACTAAACAAACCTGTAATCCAACAAAATAATTAAACAATGGCACTAAATTGAGTACCTATACTAGATTTAAAATCCAAATTTAACAAAAAGTGAATTTTTAAAAACGTTCAAGGACTAGCCCAAGACTAGGCCTTCAAATTGAACTAGAATTATTTAACTATCTATCTATAGCTTAACTTTGGTAAATATTAAACGTACTGACAATAAATTATTTACATAGAATATAACAAGCTTATATGCAAGAGTCACGTGAAGATATTTGAAGATTTATATGGAAAAATAAAAGATATGATTTCACTACGTACACCTCGATAATCGGTCTCCTAAAACTTAAACATATAATATAAAGTAGATAAAATATGGAATATTAAGACGGTAAATTCAATTCACATACACACGGTTTTTTATCTCATTTTCACAGATAACAATTTTGTATTTTTTTTTTCATATTTCAAAGAATGTTTTCTTAAATTATTTTGTGAACATACTGGTATACTTTCTAGGTAGGTAAGTATCAATTTTATATATTTTCAGTTTGAATAATTCTTATACATGCTTAATCAAAGTTATAATATGTACATTACACAAGTTTTATAATGAATTTTAGTTAAAAGAAAGAAAACTTATTTTGTTGTAAGCAATAAGATAATGCTATGTGTATTTGAAAATAATGCAAATGATAATATTGTTCTCTTAAGAAAATAATGAGGTATTTACACTTGATATATTATTTGAAAGAAAAATGATATTAGTATAGTATTATGTTATGATCTGTGATGATATCTAGTTAAACATTATAAAATTTGATTTTTTTTTCGCAAATAATTTCAAAAGATATATTTTCTATTTTTGTACGGAGTATTTACTATTAAAAGTATTTTACATAAATCAATTTATAATTTATATACAATTTTCATGACGAGGATCAAGATTTTCCTTAGAAAATATTTGACACATGCTCCCGCCATAACAAAAAAAAATGTTTTTTTTTTATGTCATAGACAATGTTTTTTTTACTCTTCTTGGCGGCCAGTAGCCATGTAAATTTGCGAATTCTTATGAGTAAAGATGTATGGAGCGTTCTTAGAAGGGCATTTGAAAGAATGCATGAGCACGGGAGGCACGTTGTCTGACTTGTTGCCGACTGGCTCTAGAAGGTTGTTCCAGAGGAGATTTGCAGCTGGAATACAATTTTACAGATTAGTTTTTAAATACAAAAAAGGTAGATTGGACTGATTATGGATACCTGATATTTATTTAAATAAGAACTATATATATTCAATTGAAAGTTAAGTAACTATCAACTTTCTAATAAGCTATACCAACTACAGAAATATTAAAGTAAATATATTTGTAACCTAAATGAGCACGAGTTGAGATATATTTAGTGTTTAAGCGTTTCATAAAATTCATAAAAGCGTACCCAACGCGTGTCCCTTCTGCGAGAAGTGGAAGCAGTCATGTGTGATATAGGACTGGTGTATGACCAGCGGCAGGGGCTCCCGCGGCGGCATCGGCGCGTTGAAAAGCCGCATGAAGGGCTGCACCACCACTGTGAAGTCCTCACGAGTGTCGTACCGACCGCTGTCCACCTGTAGACGTGATTCATATCACTTGTGATCTTCATACATAGTATAAACAAAGTCGCTTTCTCTGTCTGTCCCTATGTCGCTATATCTGCTTAAATCTTTAAAACTACGCAACGAATGAAGGGTTTTTTTCTAAATAGATAAAGGGATTCAAGAGGAAGGTTTATTAATAACATCTATTAATCTTCTCCAAATATCACGGATGCGAAGCCGAAAGCTACTTATAAATGCTAATTAAAATTAAAAAATGAATCGCCAAATGTGTTGCTAAGCGTACAACTCGAGAACGTCTCGACAAATTCGGCAGATTTTTTTAACGTTTTTGAGTGAAAAAACCTACTACGGGTGAAGCCGAGGCGGACCGCTAATTGTAAAAACACAGTTCAACCGGCCTAGCAGACGTAACACATGCTCTCATATCAAAATAAGAGATATTTGACGTTTACCAATAATCCAAATAAAGGGTTACATATTTATCAGAACACAAAGGATGGTAATGTAACTACTAATGTACCTTTAAAAGAGGCAAAATACAAAATTGTCTTATTAAAATCTTATAGTACACTGTATTATAAAATATTGCATATTTTGCATTAATGCGAATCATAGTTTACAATAAAACATTTATACATATTATACAACATAGTATTTAAAAGCATGATATTATATTTATAAGCTAAAATTGTTTACATATCCTAGCATGATGAGAAATTTATATGAGTTTCAGCAAGCACATTTATTCTAAAAAAATAAAACTATTTGTTTTAAGAAAATTTTATTGAAAATGAAAAATCTGTATTTTAGATTGTGTACAACGTTTAGTTTCAAAAAGCACTTATTACATACACTTGGCTTAAACGAAAATACCCAAACAGACACTCATAGCACCCACACTATGCTAGCCTGTATCGAGAGCGCTGCAAATTCGTAAACAAATGGAAAAGTTTACATAAAAAATTGAGTTTGAGTTTGAGTGCGAACTCACAAGCGCCATCTCCGCGGCCTGGTACAGCCGCGCTTGCCGCACGAGGTCGGGCAGCTCGTTGCCGCCGCGGTGGAAGCACGCGCAGAACAGCGGGTGCATCAGACGGCACATGAGCGGCCGCTGCACGCGCACTGATACCGACACGTCTGGAAACACATTTGGCTGGTTACAGGCAATTGGGAGCGGTTGTGACGAAAGAGAAAAAAAAGTTCTGAGAGTAGACGATAGATAGACATAGATACAGACATACATACATACATTTATTCACACTCAAGTACACAAACAACAACTAAGAAAAAAACTGAACATTATACAGGAAAAAAGAAAAAACATAAACGCAGACACGACAATTTAAAAGATAAGAAATAACGTAAAATCTAAATTAGGTTACTGTTATGTGTTATGGATGTGAAAAGGTATTGGTATGTTTGGGATATAGAAAAACAATTTTCAAGCAAACAACTGTCGTTTTACGTACGGATAGGTACTCTAATATACGTTAATGTCGATAAATAAAATTAAAGCATGTTTTACGGCTTCTATAACCAATAACCGTACATTAAAATTTTCTTTTTCACCCCACTGTCTTTTTATTACCAAATTGACGCGATTTAAATTAGTCCATAAACAATATACATTTAATAACTCTTAACTTTTTTTTAGACTCAACGAAAAAAATCTTTATCAGCGGTAACGTTTCATGTCATTTGAGAAACATACCTAAAACCGGTATCAAATTCACGATCGTCCTTGGTAAGTGCTCATGGAAGTAATCCAGCGCTCTGGCCAGCTTCCTGGCGTGTGCTGTGGGCGACCAGGACACGGGGGAGAGGCAGGACGCGGAGCAGAGGTCGTTGGCGCCGATGAACACGGTTATCATCTTCCAATCGCGCAACAGGTCGATGTCAGGCGAGGAGCGGATTCGGGCGACCAAGATCTGGAAAGACACGTAAGTGGGCATTTTAATTTTGAACCAGTATATAACGCAAAGGTGACTAACTGATCTATCAACGCACAAACCAATCGGGCTGAAATTTAGCTTCGGTATGCCAATGTATATATATGTAGGTATCCGCTAAGAAGGTTGCGGACGAATCTAACAAGTACCCTCTGCTCCTTCACTTAAACAGCTCTACGAAACACAGTGGGGTTTTGGTTGGGAGAAATCCGAAAACGGTATCCGCTAAGAAAGCATTTTGATAAATACAACCGTCAAGGATATAAAATAGAGGATAGAGGTATGTACAATGAAAATTTAATTTGATTATGAGGGTGAAACTGCGGGCAATGGTTAGTTTAGAATTAGAAGGTTAAGGTGGTGAAGGTAAGCTAACTAATACGCAAAGATAATAAGGATAAACTTATATACGCGTGAAAATTAGAGATTTCTTTCTTTGAATTAATCGCGGACAGACAGACATGGCGAAATAATAAGGATAGGTGAGGGTACCTCGTTAAGTATGAAACCCCAGAAACACACGTGAGACATGGAAAAAAATTGCAATATATACCAAACTTAAGACCTAAGTCCTTTAAAGCCTATCGATGTTTTGATTCCTGAAGTTTACAACATGAAACATAGTTTACTTACGAATGGATGAAAATTTGTTAACGATTAATGAAGATTTATAAAGTTAAAATTTATAAAGATACTAATACATGGAATTAATATATCTATTATTCTTCCAAAATGAATGCGTCTTTAAAACAATTAGTCATATAGTAGATAACCAATTAATTGGCGAATCTGGGCTAGAATTTTACCTACAAAATTAACTTCTCACGCCATTTAATTTATAATTCCCACGTAAATTTTTAATTGTTCGAATAATTAATATTTCTCACGTAATCAACTAATGAACCACGTCTTATGAGCATGTATTTTTTACCAGGATTGAAAAGGTATGGTAACATCGCTTATTTTTGATCTAGGCATATTCTTATTTATAGTTACTAATATTGCGAATGCGTAAGTGTGTTTGTTAGTTGTCCCTTTTTTCTATGAATTTTGTGTCTGAAATAAGAGGCTAGAAAGTGTCATAAGCAATTTTTTTAAACATTTCAAACAACTTTAGTGATGTTTCGTTACCCCTTCGGTATAACTCATGAACGGCTTAACAGATTTTAATGATTCTTTGTGTGTTGGACTGTAACCGCTTGGATTAGGATTAAAGTTATATGAAATTTTTAAAACTTACAAAAACCGGGTCGGAGTGTATAATAGATATCTATGTGAGATTGAATAATTGTTTGTCTTCTTACAATTATTCGGTCAGTTTTTCGATATATTATTTCAAATTAATATTATATCAATACGATATAACATTTCCAAATGATCAAAAAACAAGAGGAAATACTGAAGCTAAATTCAATGCAATCGTTTAAAAACCCAAGTTATAGTTGATACGACGTAGTGTCGTGTCGGTCCCGTCACGTTTGCCATTTAATCTCCGGTCCAACCACAACAGTTGCGCAAACGATTTGTAAATAATCGCTGTGTAAGCTCGGACAATTCCCAAAACCATTGAGTCAGAGCTTTCAAACCTCTCATAACGTTAATTATTTTTCTGTTAAAACATCTAAGCTGAGAAATGAAATAATAGAAAAAATATGATCACGAGGCAGGATTCGAACCCGCGTTTTTTGCCAAACCGTAGCAACGCCTAGCCTCTCGGCCACTCGCCACAGTAATCGAATTTCATCTACTCTTTCGGTTTTATGTGCGTAAGGGGCACCCCACGCGATCTATTGAGATGATTAAGAACCATCACAACCAATACGAAACATTATTTCAATGATTACTATAAAACTAAAAATTAAACATCTACGCTACGAAATTAATGTATCATCTATCTAGAAATAGCTTCATTCTCTCATTATTATATATCGATCGATCTCTTATCTGCATGCCAATTATCTCCTCTTTGAAAACTATACAAATTGTATGGACTAGCTATAACCCGCATATATTTTTATGACAGTAAAATTGATGAAGTTCATGAACTTTTTGGCATGCCAAATGCCATATAAATTGATTGCTACCGATATATGTAATTGCACTTGATGTAATAATGAACGAATGATACTGATTTATATCCTACTTAAAAGCTATAAGAAATTACGACTGAGTAATTATTATAATTGCCCATAATTGCATAGTGCACCGGCGAAAGCAGTCGTTATACAAATTAATTTCAAATTTGTGCGCATTTTATGAAGTTTAACAAATTTAAATATTGAACTGTTTTCTTTGTCGTTATAATTCTAATCTAGGTTTATTATGTGGTAATGCCGCTAACTTGTAAGACTAAGCTAAAAAACCAAATTATGAATCAATTTATATCCGTTATAAAATATAATGGATCACAATTTTCTATGTATTAGCCGAGCGATGTCACAAATAACGACAGAAGTTCTGAATCAGTGTAGCTATTCTTATGAAAGGGTAAATTGTAAAATCTTGGCCTAAAGATCTTTACCTATGTAAGTATAACCATAGGCCATAAGTTCAAACACGGCATGTTTATTCATTTAGTTATTTACGACGTAACTATCATGCCCATCATCAAAGACCGTATAAGTGATGATTACGGAATCTGAGAGAAAATCAATAAAAAAAATTTGTGATTGTGACATCGATCGCCATGCTAGGTGAATATATTATCTGTGATATTGGTTTTTCGCGTATTTCTTCTGCCTGCATCTACTTACTAATAATTCACCATCATCGTCAGCCTATATAATATGGCCCCATTGCTGGGACACATGCCCTATGAGGGTTTCGGCCATAATCCATCATAGTGAAGTTTTTCAGATAAGAATGACATAACTTAATAAAATAAGTGCGATAATATAACTAATTACTTATGGTACTAGCAATACATCGTGTACATAACCTTGCAATTGTATCCAAGAACTTCACACACAAATAACATATTTAAGATAAATTAAAGCGTCTACAGTTTCCTACTTAGTGGCTTATTTTCAATCGTTATCTTGGGTTGTGCTTAATGCTTACGATACAAATCTACACACATTATAATCACTTTACATATTACATAACAGCTATTTTCTCGTTAATTCAAATAAAATGTACAAAACGGCTATATTATACGCATAACCTGTCATTATGTGGTTTTTCATTATTCAAGAATTTATTTCCTGCATTTTTAACATCGCTGGAGATTTCTGTGACCGTCTAAATGACTGCAGATATCTGTCTTGCTGTTCACGGTAAACTAAAAAAATTCTGGAAGGTTTTTCTTGTAGTTTTCGTCAACAACTAGATGGGGCTTGATTATAAATTAAGGTTTTGCGTTAAGTCGTTGAAATATGACGATCTTAATGGCTGTAATATAAAAAAGAGCTGGATCGGTAGGTTTCATTAAAAACGCTTTCATTAAAAATCTTATGTTAAGGCAATAATTGATAAACATAAAATTAACAAAAATAAGTATGATATACTCGTATGTACCTACATTAAAAAACACGCTTTAATGATAGACTCAACTAAATTGTATCATTTGCTCTTATACAAAATTCATGTAAAAATAAATTTTTAATACTGGCGATCCTAATCACCGATTCTTGATTAGTGTACAAAGATTGAATTTAATGTGTCTGTTTTAAATCGAGTCTGAGATGTTAACATACAAACTTAAAAACATACAGGTACAGGTACATACAGGAAACTATTAACATCATATTAATAAAAAATGTACTCTCACTTATTTCTAAAAAGACGTATTTACCGTAAATATTGTAAAAATGACTTTCAATTCAATTAATGAGTCAGCATTATTGTGACGCAAACCAAAATTTTTAATCTACATCTACAAAAGTTAACTGCATATAATCTGCATAATTACTGGAAAGTCACTGGCCTTCAGTCGTTTCAGAACCAGAGCAAATATTTGGCGGATGTTTAAATGAGTTCACTTCATTTTGCGAGCATTATTTTTTTGTTTTTAATTGATAATGCAATTCTAATTATCAACTCAATAATTAGCAAGCACGTGCAACATAATTTCATTGTAAGTAATGTTGCGTATGATACGTTACGCTATCTAAATAAAAGTGCGAACTTTATTTGTGTAGTGTTTGTAGTAAGTAGTAATAAGTAATAAATTATTTCTCAAGCAACGTCCCAAAAACCATGGAATTTCTCTATTAAACTGTTTTTTTTTTGTTTTAACCGATTACTCCGTGGATTTTTGCCCGATTAACCTGATTTTTTTTGAGATGTTGTCAATTCTAATTTGAATAAAAAAAATTATGATAGAGTACCTTAGCCTGCTTATACGCATCCTGGTCAGAAGCTACGGGAAAAGCGACATTCAGTTTGGAATTCTTGGCGAGCCATTCGCCGGTGCCAGTGGAGTAACCGCGCAAGTTGGGATTGTACTCTTTCAGTATGTTCGGCAATGTCAGGTACTCTCGCCATGTGCTGTCTCCGCCTGTAATTATGATAAATGTAATAGCGTTCTTAAGAAACATTTTGGACCAGAGTGTTTTGTTTTTCGAAGGTGTTTATTGCAGAATCCTATCCTACTAATCCTACTAATATTATAAATCCGAAAGTTTGTAAGGATGTGTGTGTATTTGTTACTCTTTCACGCAAAAAGTAGTGAACCGATTGCAATGGAATTTTGTACGTAAACAGTACGTAAACAACTGGAATAACATATAGGCAACTTTTTATCCCGATATTCCTACTGGATACGGATTTGCACGGATGAAACCGCAGGGCGCAGCTAATGCTTTATAATTATAAGAGTATTTTGACACCAAATGACACCGAAATATTTTTTAGTAACAGATAAAGTGAAGGAATGGGATATTCTCTAAATAATTTAACATACTAAAATGTCCTGAGCATTTGACAAAAATGGGTAACCTACGAAATTCGGTCAGGATAATATTTAAGTTTCTACGCTATAGATTATTGAATTTAAGAAAACAACATCAATAAATGGTAAATGCCATGTTATTGGTTAAACGTTCAATGATCTTTAGATTTTCTAACAGGTTTCAAATGAATTTGTGATGAAATAATAATAATAATAATAATAATTTATTTATTTATCAAAAAATTTTGTTACATATATATAGATTAAGAACCCATGCTCCCACACTAGGATTCCCTGTGTCGTGGGAACAAGTTTCTTCCGGTAGGTTTAAAAAAGTACAACTTTACTAATTATTATAGATTATAAAATAAATAAATTCATGCTGCTATACTACTTATTACAATTTTGTACGTATTAGTGTGCCTCTGTGTGTGTGTGTGTGTGTGAGTGTGTGTGTGTTTGTGTGTGTGTATGTGTGTGTGTTTGTCAAGTTAATTAATTTATATATGTATGGTTTTTTTTTTTATGTTTGTTCTGTCACACTTCAATTTTTAATAGACCTTCAGTCTGAATATAGTCAAGATCTTGCATCCATTCTTTGAGACACTTTTTTAGTTTCCATCTAGTCATTTTGAAGATATTTAATTTAATGTTGAAATATTGATTAGTGATGTATATAATTGCTAACATGCTGCCCGTGGCTTCGCCCGCGCAGTCAAAGGAAAAATAGATAACCCCGGGGATAAAAAAAGTGAAGTCCCGTGTCCCCTACTACGGCGTCAGACAAACCCCGGGGATTCCCCCCGTGAATTCCGATTTCATGGGATAGTCGGGATATTAACTATCCTATGTACTCTCGAGTCGCAAACTATATTTTCATATATTTCATTCAAATCGGTACAGTGATTCAGGCATGAAGAAGAAGCATATAGACAGATTTACTTTCGCATTTATAATATAAGTAGAGATTGCGATATAACTGTTTGTTTCATCGTGTGGAAATAGTTTTATAAGAATGGTCAAGGGCTTTCTTTAGGTGAAAAAGATCTCTATAGATATAGAAAATATACAGATAAAACATGAATTATCCAGATGTATGATAAATTCCTGCCTCAACCATACAGATAACTCCTCTTCCTTTGCGAAATTTGATATGTTTCTTTTAGCCGTTGAAAATTGACAAAAACAATATCGCAATAGGTATATGTTTAAATTTACATTTTGGATAGCATACTTATGACAAAAAGTTAATCAAGCGAGTATTAATAAATCAAGTTCATAATTTCACAAGGCTTCTTTATTTCGCTTAAATTACATTTCGACTAAAGATATAAAAGAACTACTGTGTTTTCATTTCCTTATCGATTCAAAAGTCAAAAGTATACAGTTAGACAAACTGTTAATCGGTTTACAAGTTTACAACGGTATAATAATTACGGATATTAATTAAAACTCGACATTTATATTTTTTATGATTGCATGAAAATAATATTTGACTTTATCGTCTCGCTACAACAAAAAATATGGTGAAATATGGAATTGAGGTCGTCAATACATTTGTAAATAAAAAACAAAAATATAGAACGTATAGATTGTAAAATATTATGCCGCTGATGAAATCTGTTTAAATTAAAGAAGTACATCTTTGAATTGATTATGAGATAATTATAATTTTTAATGTAACGTCAGTATCATTAGATGCGTATTTTTCTTAGTTTATAGGTGGTATAAATTCAAATATTCAGACATATACTGTGTTAGCAAACCATTAAAATAATAATACATTAAAATATAGACCTATAAATCTTGAATATTTTAAGTAGTATAGTAGCATAGGATAAATAATATTAATTCAAATCATTTATTTTATGTACATATAAAAATATCATCTACATCATAATCAGAATTTGCTTACAAATTAAAAAAAAACGATCAAAAAGTTAATAACAGAAAGAAACTTACCAGCACACCACGATACTCCCCGATATTCCACTATGGCTCCCAGCGCGAACTCCTCTAGCGCTCCACTACCCGCCACGAGGGAGTCCCCAATAGCTGCCACTACCTCGATATCCCCTGGGCGGAGTTTATGTACTGACGTAGGCACCTGCTTGCTTCTCCCCCAGGAGAGGGACTCTTGGCAGGGAAAGGGGGTGGAGGAAGGGAATGCGCGTTGACGGCGAACATTCGACTTGCGGCCGGGGTAGTGCAGGGACCACTGAAAAAAATTATTATAAAATTTAAAGTGCTGTATCCACACTGTATCAGTAGGTATGTTATTAAACCATTCCAAAACCTATGTGTAAGTAAAACAATTTAAAAGTTTTTCTCAACACTCAAACTTACTATAGTAATAATATTGCTATCAAAAGCAGCTTTTATCTATATGCTCTGCTATTGCTGCAGGGATGGAATTTTGCGTGAAGTATTCCTATCCTCGGTAATTTCATTAATTTAAAATAATGAGAGAGCAATTGAAATTACTTATATATATTAATATGTTAAACCACTAAATAAAGACCAGGAATATCCATCTAAACAGAGACTAGTAGTACCAGTCGGTGAAAAGTAACGCAGAGTAAGTTTTTTCGTTCACGGAAACGCGCCTTAGCAAGACCGGCCGCAGCAGAGAACAAATATTTATTTAAATTTATTTGATATCTCGTTACAGAGAAGTGGCGTTTGAGACACTTTCAATGTTATACAACACTCATTGATATTCAAGTGGTGTATGCGCGCAATGCAAACTCCTGGAAGAGGGGAGAGTGATCTGTCGCATAACATAGAACACTAAACATACTTTAACTCCTCTTGAGAGTAGGTGAAGCTGAACTTGATAGACGATTTATTATCAAAATCGTGATACACATGGAGTATATAGTAAACTAGCTGCGCCCCGCGGTTTCACCCGCGTAAGTCCGTATCCCGTAGGAATATCGGAATAGAAAGTTACCTGTATGTTATTCCAGTTGTCCAGCTGTCTAAGTACGAAATTTCATTGCAATCGGTTCAGTAATTTTTGCGTGAAAGAGCAATAAACACACACACATCCTTACAAACTTTCGCATTTATAATATTAGTAGGATAGTAGGAAGTAGGATAAGTAGGAAGGATGTTAATGTTGTGTTGCGAAGCCAATATGTGCTTATGCATTCTACCATGGTCATAGGTCATTTTTCAAAAATGTTAACTCGAAAGTTAGCATTAAAATTGCATGTATAAGGCCTGTCTGGTTTCATTACTCTACAATGGACTCCCATAGTAACGATTTATAATCTGAGTTTCGATACCAGAAAAATTTATATCACTGCCAAGGAAACAAAAAGAATCAAAAATTCCGGCATGAGAATTCATACGAATCTACCCATTGCATATTCGTTACGGTCTGATAATACAAATACTTAGAAGCAGTGCGTATTTATGTGTTTATTTTTATAAATTAATTAATACTAGCAGTTATACAGTATTTACACTTGGCATGTTAAAAACCGTTGATAACAACTTTCTCTTTATAACCGTTTTAAAAGCGATCAGACTTTATTTCGTTTAACCTTATAAGGTGCATTCGTTACTTAATAATTGGTCTTCATGCCAACTTTTACAACACATTAAACATGCTTGTTTTTCTATGCGATTATATCTCTTAGTCTAAATATATACGTTTTCAAAATTATTAGGTCTCAACCATAAAAAGTGCTTAAAAAAGGTATATATCAACGTCAAATTGTACTATCATTTAGAAATAAAATCAGAATTCTTAAAAGAATTAAGGAACGAAAGACGGTCAGAAGAACGAGAGATGGGAAAAAATCTTGTGCTATTAATATATTTAAAAGCGGGGATCCTCAAACCGAGCAGCTAACAGAACCGACTAAAGATTAAATAAAGACGTTGTGCATATCCATTTCATTCGTTCATTGAAGATATCTGATAGTTACATGTTACGACAAAAACATTTTGACGTTTCGTGCAGGTTTTTCCCATTGAATCTGGGGCAGCCGTGATCTGTATACTACCTATAATTGTAGTGTTTTTACAATGTCAAAAAGTTGACTTATCGTCTGATTACACTCGAGTATTTCAAGTCTCACCAATAAAGTAACACACGATGTATATCCACATCGCTATAAGTTCTGATACGTATGTTTACACTATATGATTGCCCTCCGTTTGTTTTTCTTTTAATTCAATCGATTTGTTTGGTCAATAATTCTTTTCTGATCCTATTATGAAGTTTATATATCATTTAAGTTTATATTCATTTCATTGTTTGTGGACAACGATCGTTGCAGATGGTATACTCGCGATAAATCTAAAACCAAGAGATTATATGACATCATCTTCATTTCAAATACTGTATCCAAACACCAATTTACCAACTAACATGCTAGGACATAAAATTTGCTGACAAGAACCATAAAATACAATAAAGTGTTCCTCCAACAAAAACAATTACACCTCATTACTAACAACAAATACGAGCGTAACGTAATTGTGTGAATCATTAGTCCGTAGGCGGGAGCGCGGCAACAAAACAAAAGTTTAAGTAACCATTATAGCGACAGTAACAAGTGAATACGCGAATCCAAAGCGACTTTGACCCACTTGGGGGCTATTAGATCACGATGCGCAAACACTGAACGCCTGTCGCGCATACAAAAGTATCGAGAAAGCGCGTGCGCACCAGAATTGCGCGCAACCGCCGTGGCCGTTGGTAACCTCGTTCGCCTTTTAGGTTAAGTTAATTATAATTTTTAATTTCATCTTCACTCTTTACGTGGGTCCGGTTTTGTAATGTCCGCTTTATAATTTAGATAACGTGAGCAATGTATCGTGGATAATATTCGAGTGAATGCTTTTTATGGTTCACTCATAGACCGTTGTCTATACTCTGTAGTAATTTTCTAGTCACGCGCATTCCACAATCAAATCACACGTTAATTTATTCATTATTGAATAAAATTTTTAAAAGTTCAAAACAACGTCTTTAGAAAATATCTCATACATACTTGCTTACATTTGCGCTTATAAATTATACGATTGAAAGCTCGTTTGAGTTTACAGAAAACGGATTGAAACCTTTTCTTTTGGAGTTTGTGTCCTCTACCATAATAACACTAATTACATCAAACACATGTACAGTAACACACATAGTGAAGTGCTTCTCAAAAGTTCTCCAACGATAATTTTTCTATAAAAGGGCTAATTAAATTGTAATTTATATTTCTTTTATCTATATCAAACATAGATCAAACATATAGATATATCTTCTCTGCTATTATCCGCTTTTAATTATATCACAACGACTCCGCCCAAGCGTCTTGTTATAATGTAACATCTTGTTAAAGCTATGAATGCGAGTCATCAATCAACTTGCGATCAAAATACACTAAGTGTTCCGTAGAAAATCTATGAAATACTTTTTATGTCCCATACACAATTGTTTATGTGAACAAGTCTGTGATGTTTTTATGTGTATTAAGTCTCTTGTGACACAGTCTAATAACCGTGATATTGCCTAGACGTTTTCGGCTTCTATAATAAGATCAAAAGCGTTTTACTACTGTATACTTACTCTTTATACTGTCCTTCTGGGGTTTAGGCTTCTCGTGTATTCTACCTCTGTGGTATTCCGACACAAGGCTAGCTTATTTCGTCATTTTGTGTACGCGGGCCTCTTTAACATGGTATAATGCAGCATTGATAGTGCCTAATATTATAGATAGCATAAGATTGTAATAATCAAAATCAGTCATCAGTCAGCTCAATGGAAGATTCCTCCATCTTCACACATGATTTATTTATTTACGCTTACTTTCCACGACAATCGCATTCAATACGAGCTATGAGGAAGCATTAGGTATTTATTAACATGATTTTCCTGCTCCGTCATCTCAATTCTATATCGTATTTGAATTATTCAGGACAATAAAGAATATTTTCAGTGCCAGTAGATAATATTATCTAGCTTCGGTCTTATAAAGTAAGCTGATAACT
The DNA here is from genome assembly GCF_012273895.1 of Zerene cesonia. Taxonomy (NCBI): domain Eukaryota; kingdom Metazoa; phylum Arthropoda; class Insecta; order Lepidoptera; family Pieridae; genus Zerene; species Zerene cesonia. Next base: position 856,557 of record NC_052107.1, read on the forward strand.
TTCTTGTCGCTTAAGATATCAACCTATAAATCATAACAAGACACAGTCATTAGGTTTTGTCTTCTAAAGAACCCAAATATCAAATGTGCGGCAAATGTAACCCGGTTCCCACCGGTAGTAAAAAACGGAAGTTTACCAATGCCTTCGTTAGATAACCTTTCTAAATGTTTATTTTTGGACACACCATTACAGATTAATGGTCAATATGTCGATGTTATGACTTATGGTTATTCTCCATAGGAATTATAATTTGGAATGTCTGTCTATGAAATGACTCAATGACGTGTGAATGAAATGACTCATGTATTTTGTTTTGTTGTTATTTATATAGTCTCCTCTTAAGTTCTTTGAATGTATCTCTTCGCTGTTTTAAAAGGATTGTCAACTGACTTCAAATAAGAAAGGAGGTTATCAATTCGACTGCATTTTTGTGTTCGTTACCTCATTACTTTTCCTGGGTGAAACGATTTTTAATTTTTCAGAAAGCTGGTGCCTTCCATACGGTTCCACTTAAATTGGGTACTGACAATTCGATGGCGGTTTATGTCATAGCGGGCAACTGGGCTGGTGGTTCGCCTGATGGTAAGCGATCACCACCGCCCATGAACATTCGCAGAGGTAGTGCCTCTGCGAAGGTGTTGCCCGCTTTTAAAGGGTAAAGGAAAAGGAAAGGATTAACGACTGGAAAGAAGGAATGGACTGGGACGGGTGAGGAAAAGGAAATGGGCAATTTAATTTTTTGTTAAAATTATTATTGTTATATAACAGCTTATATGCATCTATATGCATATAAGCTGTTATGGTACTTGTATCCTTTTATAATTCATTGAGATTATTTGCTTCAACATCCATATTCTCAGACGTAACTACGTATATCTTAGCCAAGAAATACTCCCAATTTAACTATGTAGGTGCTGCCCTCTGGAGCACCACATGGCAGCGAGGACATGTCAAACGGGACGTATAACTGACGGGGTCGAACACGACACTTGATAAACCAACATTACGACTCATGTTACATAATAACAACCGGTCAGAAAAATGTACAGATTAATCCATACCCGGTTACCTACATACCTTGGTGTTGTTATTTGTTGGATTTGAAGTTTTTACACTTATCTGTGGCTAATATAGTATTATATTATCTGTGTCTGTGGCTTAAAAATTTTCAGCTACCCACCTCCAGGATCCGCCCGTCGGCTTGAATACTTAAGTTTCGTAGTAATTAAATCGAAGGTTAAAAGATGGTTATAAAGTAGAATTAAAGTGCATTTCTATCTTCCATGCGTACTAAAACGTTTATAGAGGGTTTTTAACGACATAAGTTAACCTTTTTCAGCATATTGCAAGATTAAATGTTTGAATGGGTTACTGATGGATTATCCATAAATGAAATAAATTACACATTACGTAGGTACTTAGTATTTCAAGTGCTTAACTTACTTTACATAACAAGTACGGCCTGAGAATCCATTAATTCCAAACCTAATGAATTAAAGAATGATATATATTATGCAATTAGTATTATTTCCACAACTGACCTGACACAACTATCAAATGAAATGTTTTTAAAAATCTAAATAGAGTCCTTTATCCATTCTTTTTAGGAACTGTGCTATATAAATATTCCGAATTACAAATGTAATATTATATAATATGTGATATTAAGATTATTTTCACCTCGTCTAAGACTATATCAAACTGAAGAGTTTCTTTGTTTGCTTGAACGCGCTAATCTCGGGAACAACTAGGTCGAAATTTGGTACAGAAACCTGGGATGAAACTTGATACAGAGATAGGGAGACCTGATAAAGGATATTGGATAGTTTTTATCCCGGAAAAGGGATGGCAACTAAGCGAGGATTACCCCGGGTCTATCCATTCCTTTGATTACGCAAACCCACGGGTTAAAAGCTAAGTAACAATACTCACATCACTACATAGTATAAAAGTCGCTTTCTCTGTCTCTATGTATGCTTAAATCTTTAAAACTACGCAATTTTGATGGGTTTTTTTTAATAGATAGTATGATTCAAGAGGCAGCTTAATATGTACAATAACATCTATTAAACTGCTCCGAATAAACGCGTACGAAACCGCGAGTAAAAGCTAGTAATCCTACTAATTAACGCGAAAGTTCGTAATTATGGATTTACATATGTTTGTATGGATGTTTGTTACTCAATCACGCAAAAACTACTGAACCGATTGCAATGAAATTTTGTACGTAGATAGCTGGACAACTGGAATAACATATAAGCAAATTTTACACCAATATTCCTATGGGATACAGACTTACGCGAGTGAAACCGCGGGGCGCAGTTAATGACGCAGAAATGAATTTGACGGATATTCGGCGACAGTATGTCTGTTAAAGCTGGCGATGACATAGATAGAATAATGACTATAGAATTTGCATAACGCGTTTTTTATGGTTTAATACGGCATGTTAATTGAATAAATAAATACGATGACGAAATTCGGATGTTGAAGCGGTATTATTCATTCAGTTACATAGAAATCATGGTGTATGTAATCGTTTAATTAGGCGTAAGGCAGGTCATTCGTATTTCATTATTGAAATCAATGAAACTACTTTTATATTTGTGAAATGAAATGTTATTTATCGAAATAAATAACTAGAAGCCTTTCCTCCTTTCTATAGTTTTTCAATCGTTTTTGAACATTAAATCGGTTCACCTAGTAAAAAGTTTTGAGGTAAATATAAAAACATTTCAATTGATATCTAATCTCCTCTTTTTTTGAAAAGCAAATATTAGGCAAACATATACGCGTAGGTATAACATTATTTATTAAAACATATAAGTTATAAGAGATATGTTTTTTTACAATCAACTAAACTGTTAGTATTTGTAAAAGTCAACGCCACTAAAATATTATTTTAAACGAATTAATTAATGAAAATTCTTTATTGCGTTACGAAAATACATAACATTATATATCAATTACACATCAATAAACATACATAATAAAGACGTTAGTGCAAATGGACAATTTAATTGCATTATATGATTGATTAAAACATATATTTTTACATGTTAAAGAATCAAACTCACTCATTCGTTATATTATTGCATGACTGATATTTAGCTATGATGTGCTCACGACATGAAATATCTGTATTTAAAGAAACCATCCAAGCAATAAATAAACTTATTAGCGGATATTGTAGTTTAATAAAAATTTATGAAGTTTTCAAAGTAATTTATACTAACGTCACGTGACAGCAGAAAAAATTACGTAGCGTACAATTATTTGGATATTTGCATAACTTGAGGCTGCAATTAAATAAATATGTGTTTTTTAAAGCGTTTAACTAATTAATTTATATTCAATGTAGGACTTGACTTTTTAAAAAAAGTATACGAAATCTTGATGATAAGAATGCATAGAACAGGACTTTATTAGGCAGCCAATGAATAATTTGTTCAATTGGTATACACTAAATTGTTCTAATATGGACTTTTTTAATAAATAATCTACAAAAAAAATAAAAACTTCAAGTAACAAGTGGTAGAGGTTACTTACTACTTAAAACTATATCCTATCGAGCTTTTTGCCGATTCTACTCGCGATCGACCTTCTGAATCGGTGGTAGTTAAAAAAAAAATACTATTCATAAACACTTATTAATTATATGGATATTATTTATTAATTATATGTATGATTTAATGGATGAAAAAGGTTAGGAATTTGAGTTTGATTATTAAAAATAGGTTTGATATAGTGTATACTAGCTGCGCCCCGCGGTTTCACCCGCGTAAGTCCGTATCCCATAGGAATTTCGGAATAAAAAGTTTCCTATATGTTAATCCAGTTGTCCAGCTGTCTACGTACCAAATTGCAATCAATCAATCAAATTCATTGCAATCGGTTCTGTAGTTTTTGCGTGAAAGAGCAACAAAAACACACACATCCTTACCAACTTTCGCATTTATAATATTAGTAGGATTTTCGTCTTTGAAAGCAACTACGTAATCGCTGCCCAAATCAAAATCAAATCATGATTAACTGACATATCATAATGTGACTCGTGTCCCGAGTATTTACGTGTCCCGCTTATGATTCAGCAAATGACATATTATATAAGTATATTAAATTAGACTTTTAAATTACGAAGGAGTATTTCATTCACATTTGAGTACATGATCGGGAATAAATACACGTTTTATTTCTTTTAGATACCCATCAAGAGCAATAGAATAAGATTTTTGGAGACAGACATTTTTGGATAAAATAACATTAACATTCAAATCGTACTCTCACTAAACGGGGTTTTACTTGTAAATTAACTAGCTTTAACCCGCGGCTCCGAACACGAAAAATTCTGTATAGTTTAGTAGTTGTTATTATACACATAAACCTTCCTCTTGAATCACTTTATCTATTTAAAAAAAACTTCAAAATCCGTTGCACAGGCTTAAAGATCGGGAAGCGACTTTATTATACTATATGGTGATAAATTTTAAAATATAGAGAGAGGAAATTTGCATATGGCAAGAGTTGAATTCATTCGTCATGCAATACAGCCTTCGAATCGTAAAATATTAAATTTCATTGCTTCGCGTGCATCTTTTCAACATTACAGTTAATGTATCCACTCGAATGTCGAAAAACATTTCTTAGTCGCATGTTAGTTACCTCATCAAGACATTAACAAAATAGTTAATAGTATAGGCATTTTACATTTTATGCAATTCATCTTAGTTTGTACACTCTGTGCATAGATAATCAATAGAATAATAATTAATTATTTTTAACAAAAAGGTAGAATGCCTTCACATTGTACCAACCAGACCATGTTTTAATAGTACTACATGGGACGCATCAGCTTTCAAATAAAAATAGAATCGTTCAAATCGGTTCAATCAGTCGAAAGGTAGTAAGTAACAAACAAAAAATCCGACATACAGAAAAGGATTGATCCCCTCCCCCATTTTTAAGGTCAGTGGAAACAACTAACATGAATTTTCACACATACATTACAATATAAACATACATGTATTGTCTGTAATCCGCAATATTTTCCCGCTCTTTAAAGGCCTTCATTTTTTTTTAAACAAACCCACCATACACTGTATTTCGAAATAGTTTCGACAATGCTGCTGAATAAGAGGCTATAAAACTAAACTGCAGGAGATTTACGACTCCACACACTTCCCATTCAATACAAAGGCGGTGAAAACCCATAAAACACGGCTTTGTCAACAATGAGTGAACCGGAGTGCTCTCGGTAGTTGAAGTGCTTATTTGAGCGCATTTGACAGATGAGTTATATATTATTACAAGCTTATTGCGACTGCGTAGTCGAGTTATACTAGTATAGTTTCCATTCCCAGGGGATTTTTGGGATATAACCTATCCTATGGTAAATTTTAAAACTGTGTTATCACGATTCAAAAGTGCATTTATAAGAAGTTAAATTGAATAAATAAATGATTGAGTTTTGAGTTTGATTTCATTCTATCTTTGGTCTCTGGTCTTGGTATCGCTGTAATTTCATCCGAATCGGCCAAGTACTTCCAACGATAAGTGCAATAAAAAGGTATGCGAATATCTGCCCGTCCGTCTATTTTGCTTTGACGGGAAAACCACAGCAACAGTTTGGTTGAAATTTATATTGAATAATATGAAAAAGACCCAGAGTCGAATATGGTTATAACATAATTAAACATATTTTATGTGTATAATACAGTATATTTATCATACGTTAATGTTTTAATGTTTTTAATAATCTCCTTCCTAATAAAATACGATTATATGATCGATGGACTGGGTGGATTATATCGATACATATCTCCATTAAAATCACATTAATTCGCTTCAGCCGAATGTAAAGCAATTGTAATTGGATTTGTTGTAACTAAAGTTTATGTTTGAATATTCATTTCATCAAAAATATTTTGTTTGCAAGCACTTGAATTCTATTTGTACAAGTATACTTAGAGACATAATATATTTACATAGCAAATAATGAATATAAAGCCTTGTTTGCACACGTGCTCAAAAGCTTAGGACACTCGCGCGAGGCTAGATCGAGGAAATATCTTAATACAGTTAAATAAATGTTGTTTATCCGCGACGGACTTCTAAATTGCTCAACCGGTTTTTATCAAATTTGCACACCATGTGCAGTTTGGTCCAACTTAAAAGATAGTTTATATTATTTCAATTACGATAAATGACTATTCGGGCGGAGCCGGGGCGTGCAGCTAGTAATAGTTTATAAGAGGTTATTATAGGTAATATAATAAGGTTCATAATGATGAATTCAGCTTATCGGCATATTGAATCACTGTTCGATGGTGCCATTTCTGAAATCATTGAAAATAACCCTAGAAGTATAGATCTATTTGACTAGGATCTAAGTTTACTAAAACTGAGTAGAATTAATAAGGCTTTAGAGCCTTGTATTATATTCTACAAGTTTAAAAGCTAGTCAAATGTGAATAGATTTCGCGACACAATGCTCATTTACTTACATACGTATTGTATTAGTTCAGGTATTATGTTATCTATGGTTCAGGCTTCCTGGCATATGAGCAACTAAAAAAAATGAGAGCAAATTTTTTTTTAGTTGCTCATAATTTCTTTGCGGTACTATAGTATTATGTTATCTGTGGTGGGACACCATCTAAATCGGGTCATATTTAAAGTGCGTTGATAATTGACACATAGTAGCATATGTATTTACGAAAAAAAACTTTGAATTTCGATATCAGTCAGATTATAAATCGAAACTAAGGCCTTGGGGTTTAATTAACATTTGCCTATCAGATTTCAATCTTGGCATTTTACCTACAATATATACTAAGTTATTACGAACGAAATATTGCTTGTTATTTGAGTAGTGATTAATTAATCGTGTAATATTTGGTGTACTCACTAACCTTTAGATAAAATATACAAGTGCCGCTGTAAGTATAATACAAATTAACTCCATAATATACTGGACTATAAATTTCCATCCGGTTTCGAAAGAAAGATATTTTTATTGTTTCCTTGATTGCCATAGGACTATAATTGGGATAAATAACTAATTATATTAAATTAAGACGTAAAATGTAAAGTTGTCCAACCATTTTGTTGTCATTTGCATATTGGCTTGCCATTCATACGGTTTTAATGTAATGCCTTATGTGTATGTTATTGAAAGCTATATAAGATATAATTGTCCGAAATAAGAATTTTGAAAATCGAATCACCATTTTGTACACTTCGAAGCCCTAGCCGATTGGCCTAAACTGGTTTCAGCCGGTGGTAGGTCCGTGATGTAATTCTTGTAAGTGGAGCAGAAGGTTTTTGAATTCACTTGCTTTTTGAATTATTTATACAAACTTAATATTGCGTGACATTTTTGCTTCAATTTTATCGTTGTGATATTATTGTTGTTACCAATAAATGGTTCATAAATCATGATTGTTTATTTTTACTTACCAGATTTTTTTTGTTGTATTTCCAAATCGTATGGAAATGTTCGAACACTCAAAGTACACTGCACGTGGGCACCTGTAGTATACTTTGAGGTTGTACAAGCAATAGTAAATCTTATCTTATCTTATATCTTTAAACGAGCAATTCTTGTATATATATATATATATATATATATATATATATATATATATATATATATATATATATATATATATATATATAATATATAATATATATATAATATATATATATATTATATAATATATAATATATATATAATATATATATATATAATATATATAATATATATATATATATATATATATAATTGGAATCTCGGAATCGGCTCCAACGATTTTCATGAAATTTAGTATATAGGGGGTTTCGGGGGCGATAAATCGATCTAGCTAGGAATTTTTTTTAGAAAATGTCATATTCGTGTTTTATTCGTGTTTTTTTTCCTGACATCTATTGGTGAATTATAATACTATTTTGCTTCGTAGACTACAACTAGAATACAACTGAAATAACACATAGGCACTTTTTATACCGATAATCCTACGGGATACGGACTTACGCGGTTTCAACCGCGGGTCACAGCTAGTGAATATTGAATATAGGAGAACTATTGTGTCGACTATCATAACAACCCTTGGCTCTTCAATGCATTTTACCTATTCGCTACAGTGTTAGCACAGAATAATAAGTTGGTGTTAGTAAAACACTGAAATTCGTGATATACTTAATTAAATGTTGAAATGTTATCTTTTAAATAAAGATTAGGCTCGTTTGTCCCACTTTTGCATGTCAGAGCTAAATCTAAGACTTTATGTTAATTGATACAATATAATATGTAAATACCTCACTAGTGGAATTGCGAAAATAATGCAATAACACTTAAAAATATAGTGAAATACTTTCGTAAACATAAAAGTGTTATAAGAATATTCAGTTACAAAGTTACGAGTTTCGGCACGTTTTCATTCAAAAAAATATTTCGTAAATTTCAAGGATTGACGATAGCTTTATATCTTTTTACACAACTGTATTCTAGTAAACACTTAAATTATACAGATACGGCCTAGATGGACCTTGAACGGATTCAATTTAATTATATCCTAATCTACATTGGTGTTAAAAATTCGCAACTTAATAGGCTCCTTTTACTGTCTTACGATGTCATGGTCGTATTAGTAAACCTGTATTGTAATCAAGCCTTAAAACAAAATTAAAACAGATAAAAAACATCTCATCAACATACGTTAGTAAGGTATATTGTTTCTCTTTATTGCAATGGCAGTAGATATAAATAAAATGAGTTGACGAAAATCAATACAAAAATAATGCCGCGTAAAGAAACTCTAACCAAATAGGGAGTAAGTGCATTGCGATTAGTTAGAATTTCCGCACTTTTGATTCATTAGTTTTTCTTCAATAATTAATTGGCGTTGTCATATTTAACATTCTCACTTGCTCTTACACAGAGTACATACGCAAGGAAAATAATGAATCCCGGCGATCCGTGTCAGATTGACAAGATAATCTCACGAAATAATTGTGTTCTCACCGACATTTGATACGTGATACACAGTTTGAATTAAATCTGTCCCTTAAAAGTGGGCTAAAATCGAGTCTAAAAGTATAAAATTAGTCGGTTGCATACTAACATACAAGTGAAGCTAATAACAGCGTGTAAAAAATAAATCGATAACTTTTTGTACGAATTATAGAGATTAAACATTATAAAGTAGAATTAAGGAGAATAAGAAACATATCAGGTAGATACTTGATACCTCTAACCTCACAATAACTTTACTTCTGAGTACCGTACCTCTCTTTGCAACTGTTGCGATAATGAGTAGATTTAAATTTTAACCAGCATACATAATTACATAATATGTGTTATTCTTAATTGTCCCCAACAAACCTATACGTATATTATCGGCATACTTTCTAAAAGCCAATTTTGTATTCAATATTTACAGTCGCAAAGTTTTTAAAGCAATTATTTATATCCTACTTGTATACATACTTTTCCTTGTTTTATTATTGGTCAATAATAGACAAATAGTGGAGATTGTGAACTATATCCGATATGCCCTTTATATGGGAAGGATTGTGTTATCCCACCTCAAGGTAAAAAGTACTCTTAATATCACAGATAACAGTCCATTATTTTTGAAAAAAGAAACAAAAATTCATCCATAGATATCTGAAAATTCACTAACTTGGAATCGTACTAGCGTAATACGCAGCTGATACTTTCAGTAGTGGAACATGTGACTTGTGTATATGAAAGCATAAAGCAAAGTATAATTAATAAAATGATAATTGCAAGACGCCATAATTGAATGCAGAGTAGCCAACAAAGCAGCGCATAAATTTGATTCAAACTAAGATAACGTAATTTTTAACCTGCATAAAGTTTATAAATGGATTCATTTGTCGAAATCACATATTTAGCGTTGCTCTTGATTAAATTCAATTTTGAATTGTGTTTCACGTAATCATATGGTTTGTTTATGTAAGAGACGAAACAAGCGGTCATCACTCAAATGTCATATTATTTACAATACATAACAATATAACATATTACTTACAACTTTTGAAAAAAGGAATAGCTTTTCAATTCGACCGTATTTTTGGATTTGTAGGTAACAAATTAATGCTTCAACTGAGTGAGCCAATCTTGATGATTATTTTTATCTGAAAGCCGATTCCGTGTGGTCCCATTTAAATTTTGCCTAGTTCTAACTATTTGAAGGTGGTTTGGTTTATTTTATATTTCCCTAATAAGTTGTATCTATTTTTTATGTGAATAATGCAAACCACACTATATTATTATGGGTTCAGAACCTCCGAGTCATTTATACGAAAATGATACGGGGTAAATACTATTAATTAGGTAATTCAATAGTTACTTATGTATGGTAATTAGAACACCATCTATATTTATGAACGTTCTTGTAAGAATTATGGATTACTGTGTATGGAATGTATTTTAAGAAGCTTATAAAGCTTTCTTCAGTAATAATTGTCATTTTTATTTATTTATTTATTTATTTATTTATTTAAATAAAGGCTTACCAACTAGATACATAATTTCTTGTTAAAACTATTAAAACATTAAACTATACATCAACACATTAGTACTTATGTATCTAAATTACAGGTAGGCACAGCTTTACCAGCATTTAACATAAAAATAAGATTTGATGTACAGCTACAAATATTGAAATTTAATATAATTAGCTTAAGGCATTCAAAATTTGCTTCTTGAACAAGCTCAATTTAGAAAAATGAACATCAGTGTTACAATCGACGGTAAACATTCTATTATATAATTTTAACATAAGTTGTAATGGGGAGTTCGAACCATATTTGTTTTTTGAAAATTTCACGTAAATTGGGCAAAAAGTACTAAGCCGACAGTTATAGATAGGCACATTGAAGCCAATTTGTGACAACAGTGATGGACAGTCTCATTATTCAATAATTTATATAGGCATAGAAGCTGTGAGGCATTTCTGCGCGTTTCTAAAGATTCCATTTTGAAAAAACTCAGTCGTTCATGATAGTTTCTAACTGTATTGTTTTTAGTGATATAACTTAATCTATGAACAAACTTTTTCTGTACTGATTCAATCCGAGTAATGTATTTTTGATAGTACACCACACGACTGAATTATATTCAAGATTAGACCTTACGAGAGCATTAAAAAGTATTTTCAAAGCCAGAGTGGATCTGAAATCCTGTGTATTACGAAAAATAAAACCTAACATTTTATAACTTTTACGTACCATTATATCTATATGAGTATCAAATCTACATTCGCTGTCTACTGTAACCCCCAAATCTTTCACACATTTCAACTCATTGATAAGTACATTATTAATTTCATAACTAGTTTTAAATCTAACATGTTACCTAGAAAGTTTTATAAAATTACATGTGCTTCCATTTAGTTGCATTAAATTAGTCTTACACCAAAGTGATACTCGATTTATATCATCCTGCAGTTTCTTTTGGTCATCAGAGCAATTTACAGGTTTGAAAAGTTTTAGGTCATCAGCATAAACTTCATATTCAGAATCTAATATAACATCCGTAATATCGTTTATAAATAATATAATCATATAGCTTACTGCACTAGTATTAAGTCGTATAAGATCCTACTGAACATTCGTT
>NC_052107.1:869200-884790 GCF_012273895.1 Zerene cesonia
TTAAATTAGTCTTACACCAAAGTGATACTCGATTTATATCATCCTGCAGTTTCTTTTGGTCATCAGAGCAATTTACAGGTTTGAAAAGTTTTAGGTCATCAGCATAAACTTCATATTCAGAATCTAATATAACATCCGTAATATCGTTTATAAATAATATAATCATATAGCTTACTGCACTAGTATTAAGTCGTATAAGATCCTACTGAACATTCGTTATTATTTTAATCATGTAATTTTTACGAAAACAAATAACGTGCTTTCCTCTTGCCTTAAATCGAATGAATTATTTTCATAGATGCAAACTTTGTATACTTATATATTATATTGTTTTATTAAGTAACATTTTCTAATAAGTTAACATAGTTCTTGCAACCTCCAAGTATTCCGAATGTGGCTTCTAATTCAAACTGAAACATTTTTTTATTCGATTACCTTCACTTTTCTAGAGGTCGTAACGTAGATAAATGAGGAATATACTAAAAGAGATGTTTCTTAGCTCCTCGCAGTAACATTTAATAAATGAAATGTAAAAATATGCAACGCGTATGCTTAATTATTGTAAAAATAAAATATGCGCATGCTGCAATGTCACTATTGTAACATTCACACCATGTTTCAATCGTAAAATAAATGCAAATTCAAAAAGCAAGAAACAAAACATGTGTTCAGATTGAGCAATTGTTTGTATCTGCAATTAGCCTTCTATAATCATCACGAATATTACGCAACATAATTTTTCGTAAAAAGACCAAAGACTACACATGAGATTTATCGCGATTTACATTTCATCACACGTATAAACTTTCTGCAACCTTGAGCAAGGTGCTTACAAAACTACACGTTTCGCAGTCAGGACCATAATCGAACGCCAAAAAGCTTTTAAAGATTGCCAATTCCCTATAATCAAACCATGGAAAATTTTGGACCTTTGATGGTTGATGCGATGAGTTCGATGCGATGAGTTCAATGAATGAATTAACGCCTTTTTTGCATCACACCAGCAACATGCGATGAGAAAATAATAATAATATGAAGAAGGTTTTTTTTCTTTCACGAATAAAGTGGCGTTATCGCTAAATAAGCGATCTCTTCCAGGCAAACGGTGGTCAAAGGATTTAAATATTTAAAATTGGATGAAAGCATTTTCTAAGTTTTTAACATTACGCCTAAATTAATAAGAAAGATAGTTTGAGACACGAGAAAGGACATAAATAGTTTGATCCCGCGGCTTCACACGAGTGGTACCGAACCCAAATTAGCCCATATACTGGGTTAGCATTATAATCTTTGTACCATACAGATCCGATGAGCTGAATCGTGAAAGAGTACATACATACCGACATATAATCTAACAAACTTGCGTGTTTTTAATAGAAAGTAGGAAACAGGATACATACAAAATTATGTTTTGCTCATTTGCTATCTGAAATATGTCAAAACGTAAGCGGACTTGTGTTTTTTTTTTTGTAGCGTTAAGTTACAAACAAGCCGTCAAAGAAATAACGATCGATTATTATTCAGCATGATTTTTGATAAATACCAGTTATAATCCATTTTGTCTGTGAAGTAAACACGGTTTGATTGAAAAAAATATTGCATAATTTCTAGAGCATCTAACTGATAGATATGATGACAACTGATAGAGCAAATGTTGTTCTGGTCTTCCATATATTAAATATGAAAATTGTTTGTATTGTATGTACATCCTCATCATCATCATCATCATCATCATCAGCCCATACATGTTCCCACAGCTGGGACACAGGCCTCCTATGAGGGTTCAGGCCATAATCCACCACGCTGGCCAAGTGCGGGTTGGCACATATCGTCGAACTTTTGATTTTCAGACACATCGGTTTCCTCACGATGTTTTCCTTTTAACCGTTTCGAGCAGTGGTGGTGTAATCCACATGTGCAAATAAATTGAAAAATCAATATATTTCCTGCACGCTCACCTGGTCTCGAATTGATAAGTAGGGGACTTATCAATTTTGAAGTCCAAAGTCCTCACCACTGAACCATCACTGCTATGTACTTAATAGGTTGCTATTGTAGATCAACAAAAAATCATATAAAGCCGATCTGTTAAGACGTTCGAAAGAGTTGGATGCAATCACTATACCAAGAAAAATTTACTGATGAGAATTTCATAGGTTTGTTTCATTTCTAAGCGTATTAAGTTTGTCCCTTATAAAATTAAGGGTTTTTTGAAGTAATCCCTATTTATTTATACCAACATTCTGCCGGTAGCTTTGCTCCTGTAGTCAAAGGAGGCATGATTACCGTTCCACTAGGATTTGCGGAATAAAACCTATCCTGTGTCCAAACTAAACTTATATACAATTTCTTCGAAATCGGGTCTGTGGTTTAGACGTGAAGAAGTGACATACAAAGTCACTTTCGCGTTTTTAATAGGAATATTATACTAAAAGTTGAGATTGAATAGTTCGTAACAAAGCTTTGAAATTGCTATGAAGAACTGCTTCTTATTATTTCCGATTGTAACGTACTATACGCATAGTTCTAGAAACATTTTATATAAATTAAATTTTCTTTCCATTTTTTGTTAAAAACGATTATTTATTTAAAAAATCTTACCGCATCTCCAAGTCTTGTAAGAGTGGAATTGTAAGCAACAGCCTCGTTCATCAACAACAACAGACCGATGAGCCACATTTTAAGAACATCACGCAAAGCACACACCACAATTAACACTCAATAAATTTCATCATAACATACAAATAATGTCAATTAAAAAATCCCTGCACATATTCTTAAATAGTCTATAAATTAATTAATTTTTTTTTTATTCATCAAACATTAACATTCATTTTATTTTAATCTGTGCCTTTATCCTGGACGCGCGTGTATCTGTGCCGTTTGGCGGGAAATGCCAGCGCATGCGCGCGACTGCGCCGCACGCGGCTCGTTGCTCAACAGTATCGGTTTATCACGACCTTAACGTATGTGCGATGCGTATCCCCGCCGTGTAATTAGTGACAGTTAATCAATCAGCCGATCAAACGGTCGAGTCGACCCTTCAACAGCCGGATTTAATAGTTGATTTAGAAAGTGTCAACTTCGCAGCAAACCAGCTTAAAAGCTCTAGAATATGGATTAGCTGTTTCAACTTTCAGGGTTATACGCGATGGACAATAGCTTTGAGGGCTTAATTTCAGGTGGAACTTTATTTTGTTTATAGAAATCAGTAATTTCAATAAGCCTAACATATTATATGAGTTCAATAATGCCTTACTGAACTTCGATTATATGTATATTATATATTCGAGCACCGAAATGCTAGTTTTTTTTTTTACATTTCTTTTTGGCCACTTCGTCATGCAAACGTAATTTGTTACCTAAATAAACAGATATTTTCTTACAAGTGTAATTTTAAACACATACTTAACCTTAATCCTTACCTAGCTATATTTGATATAAGATTATATAATAACACCGGAATAATATGTAGGTATACTTTTTTAGATACATAATTTAATTTATCTTTACCGCTCATTGCGTAACGCCGTTAAATAAATAATAGGCAATAAACTTGACTTTTGTCCACACTTTCATTTTTTCCGGACGAACCTATTGCATTGCAAGATTAAAAGACACTGTCTTTCACTATTCAACGAGTTATAATTATCAATTATGTAAAAAATGTGTTTACGATTTGCAGGTTTTTTAAAATAACAATTAATTATGAAAATCGCGAAATCCCCGGGTACTTTTTCCCGATAATATTTTTTTTTTTTTATGTCATAGCGGGCACCTGAGCTGGTGGTTCGCCTGATGGTAAGCGATCACCACCGCCCATAAAAATTCTCAAAGGTAGTAGCTCTGTGAATGCGCTGCCCGCTTTTATGGGGTAAGGGAAAAGGAAAGGATTGACGACTGGAAAGAAGGAATGGACTAGGACGGGTGAGGAAAAGGAAACGGGCCTCCGGCTCCCCCACTCACCGTACGAAACACTGTGGCATGTCACTATTTCCCGCCGGTTTTCTGTGGGGGTGCGGTACTTGCCCGGTGCGAGCTGGCCCAATTCGTGCCGAAGCGTGCTCGACTCCCACAATAAAATTACATAAGGCTTCCCTCTTTTCAAACTAATTTGGAAATAAGGTTTATTAATATTGATATGTATTTACGATTATTACGTTTCTTTGCTTAGTTCATACTAGTAAAAAAGTGTTTTATTTAATTTGTAAAATGGATGTGAATCCAGAGGTTTTAGATCAAAAAAATATAATATAAACGACGTATAGATAGTCTGTTTTGTTTTTTGATTCCTCAAGTTGGAATTTGTGGGTAGGTAGGTATAATCTTGATATGAACTTATTTCCCCAAATGTTGTTTTATTCAGTTATTATGCCTACTGTACAATGCATCGTCGACCTCGTATAATTTCGTGAACATTACATCATCTTGAGATACTTTCACATACACTGAAACTGATGTAATGGGAAGGAAAAATATCTACTAAAGTTGTGTAAATATATCTAGATAAGTTTGGACACTAACATTATATAAAACAAAAAGATTTTAACAAAAATAACTGCCACTTCCTGTGCAGAAATGTCAGTCATGCAATCAGTTGTCTACTGATCAATAACATGAAACATACTGGTTATATTCCGCCGGTTTACGTGGTATCCAGTAATGTCTATGCGTTTATCCAGACATAAAATAAAATCGATCTTGAATAAAATTGGATCCCTATCAATATAAGTTTTCAAAGAATTGCGTTCTGCAGACGACACAATTCTATTATTTGTCTCTGTGAAAGATGCAAATCTCTATCTATCTCCATAATGTTGTTTTTGACTCTGTTCTATGTTATATTGCTTTTCTATCCTCTATAATTTATCTCTCTTTAGTGTATATTTATACTATCCTTGTTTTATATTTATTCATTTCTTATCTATATGAGTTTACACTTTCTTGTATGTATTTATGCACTTTCTATCTTTTCAAAATTATATTTCCTGTATCCCAAGCTTGCGTGGAAGAAATCGCTTCTGAGCGATAAGGCCGCCCAATTGTACAATAGTTATTAGTTATTTGTTTTTGTTAACTGATATATATTTGCATTGCATAAATTGTTAATAAATAAATAAAAAATTAAATTTAAATTGTCTCAATTACTCTCTACATTATGATAATAAAATTCATGTGTCGTTTATGCGCATCCGACACAGTTTTTATTATTTATTTATGCAATAAGTAATGTAATTTGTTGAATAATTATGAAAAGCCTCAAAACACATTAACATCACCTATTTATAATGTTAACAAGTAGGCTTTCATTAATAGCGACAATTTTGCAATGCCATTCATTTTAATTTTTGCATAGGGCTGTCACTTGGAGCTATTAAAAATTCGTCAACTTTTTCTCATCCAACTATGGTACTTTATATTTTTCAATTGTTAGTATAAGTAGACAGATTTGTTACCTTTCAAAAATCGCTTTGTAGCTTAGTAAAAATTTACAGAGAAGCTGTTCATTTTATCTATGACTATTTGTGTATCATTATAGCGGCAAGGCGCAGAACATATATTAACAATATAAAATAAATTTGGTTTATATTTGGAACCAAACCTATTATTTTCAACAATGCAATATAGTAAATTATAAACAAATAAGTTTGCTCGTTTTCAACAATCGTCACAGGGGAATCGCATATCGTACTCCTTGGGGGTTCGACATAACGGAATGGGATATTAGGAAGTACTCTACAGAAGTATTACGGCTATTTGATTAATTTTTAGTTTAACTTTTACCAAAATATATAATACGCATTTCTTTTTGTAATTTTAATAAATTTCTAAAACACAAAGTATCACAAAATATTGCTTAAGTTTTATTCTTTTAATTGTTTTATGATTTGAGTAAGTATATACGCAACCATTATTTAAAATCATTGTGACAACCCTAGCAAAATGATTAATCAGATAATTTTACACTTTGGCAAAAGTCCGCTAATTTATGGTGCCTCAAGCAATTAAATTGACCCCAAGCATTTCCGATCAGGTAAAGTGAACATCACTAATCACATTTTTATGTAAATTATTTATATAAACATTTATTTGTCCCTTTCACTCGCGTAGCAAACGATATAAAAGATAAAGGATAAAAAAAGCTAAGCCTGCACTAATCCTAGACACACATATGGACACGTATGTGCTTCACCATGTTTTTTAATCTTTCACTTAAAAACAGCTGTTGGATCTGTATGAAATTACATACAGAGGCATTATAGTCTGCATACATAGGATTCTTTAACCTGCTTGCGAAACTGAGGGCACCAGATACTTTATATGAGCCATCACCAGGGACCACTTCCAAAACCGGGTCAATGTTACATGTCAGATATTTTAGCAAATATATATTCTGAAGTCGTATTTTTTATTAGTAATACGTGACGTTATTAATAGTAGAAATACATTTTTGTTTATCTGTTGTAGACACTGGATCGATTTGGAAAATTCTTTCATAAGTATTTTTAATACTTTAATACAATACGATAAAATGTTTTCGCGTGAAAGAGTAAACATCCATACATCCTATCCATTCATCCATACTTTCAAACTATCGCGTTTATAATATCAGTAGGAAGAACTTTAATTTAAAGCTGCATTATCGTCTTTTTATTTAAAAAAAAAACTACGATGATTTTACAAAATATTATAACAGTTATGAAAATTCGACCATAACCGCATAGTTATCTTGTATCGTTATGGTTCGACCACTGGCATTAATAAATACTCATCAATTTCATAATATAGTATTATTTTGTGTTTGATTTTACGCGAGTATTATACATTTAGAAATTAAAGACCTTTAAACGGATTTTAAACGCAATTTATTCATTATATTATTAACCCGACGTTTCGAACACTTTACAGCTAATAATATAATGAATAAATCTCGTTTAAAATCGTTCAAAAGTATTTAATTTCTATATCTCATAACAATTATAATATTGTCAGTCCTTATTGGATGGGAACATTGCAAAGTATTACGCATTACAATAGTGCGAAGTGAAAGCGTTGATATACATAACATTAATTAAATTTATTTAAGTATTCAATTAAATTTGATACCCGCGACGATCTGTGTTTTATTTTATCCTAACCGATTTTTGTAAATTCTAGAGGCAATTGACTCACGCTTCTCATTTTCTTTAAACATCAATATGATATCATAATTTGATGTAAAATGTTTCAATATGATTAGAAAACATTCATATTGTTTATATTATCTGTAGTCTGCTTATTAATTATTCCCTGTCTTTTCGTCAATCTCATAAATCAAGCTATGTCTGCTCGTTCATCAGCATAATCTATATTACTCATGTACAGGTGTCCCGCTCATGGTGTACTATGCACAATGGTAATTAAACCTTATTATCCCTAATTTAATAATCCCTTTCCTCTTAAAGGCGCATTCGCAGAGGCTCAACCTCTGCGAATGTTAATGGGCAGTGGTGATCGCTTACCATCTGGAGAACCACCAGCTCAGTTGCCCGCTTATGGCATAAAAAAAATTAATGAACCTGCTGTGTTTGGCCAGCCTGTGTGTTTGTATGTTTTATTCCACCAATGGTCGTATTAGGGACTTATTGTTTCTACGGAATTTATAATTTACAAGTATATGAAGGATACTGTCAAAAAACTTACTTTTCAATATTCGCTTTTATTAATTAACACTTCTCTTTTTCATATCATAGCGGGCAACTGAGCTGGTGGTTCTTCTTGGGACAGGAAAATAAATTACTAAAACCAAATTAAATTAACACATTTTTTTATCTTAGGCTCAAGATTTCATCTCAACGAATGTAGTATTAAAGAAAACCAATTCATTAAATCATTGAGTAACATAGGATTACGTGACGCCTATAAAAACTTGATAAAAACGCATTTGACTCGTCAATGTAGCCACATATCTTAATCTATAGCGAATAACGGGTAATTAATACAGATGACATAAGTGTATCCCTTTCGCAACACATTACGGCATTAGAAAGCAGTGACCATGGTTCCTGTTAACATGCCATAAAAGAAATAAAGCTGGAGTGTTGCCAGATCGGTTGAGAGAACTCCACTTAAGTGGAAAACCATTTGTATAGGCTGGAGAAAAGTCGAAGAGAAAAACGTCGTGTTTGCTGAAGAAACCAAATATTCAGTTATTTTCTAAATTATATTTAATGTTCGAAATTAATATACAAGAGGCCGTAGAGAAATGATTTAAAATTAATACTCCGTAAGTAATTTATGATTTATTATGTCTGTATTTAAACAGTAAAAATGAAAACAAACATTATCAAATTAAGTACACTAGTAGGGAGATATTTAAGCATGGTAACACCAAATTAAGACTTTTTAATATTCCTACCAAAAGTCTAACGTGCAAGGAATAAAGGTGTTAATTTTGCGCAGAAATCACTTGACAGTATTGGGTCAAGCGTGGGTTGCATAGATTATTTAGACCAACCTTACTGGGCTTGATTTATGATATACACGTATTTATTTAAACAAGTAATGTAATGATCTAAAATTATCATCATCATAAATTTTATTTTTTTTTTTTTACATACAAGATCACCGACACGACTGGAGGGTGAGGTATCACTCCATATTCTAAAATGGGATCAAATGATAACAATTTATATCAAACACAGAATAAATTACGTCAATCGGTTAAGAACCCACGGGGTAATAAAGCAAAAATTAATATGAATGCTTTGCGCTTTTTCATATTAACATTTTCTTTACCGATTGACTACTTAATATACAACAAATGATCATATAACTTATAGTCGACATTATATTTTTTCTGTCATAGCGGACAACTGAATCACCGCCCATGAACATTTGTAAATACGTTCGCTTACGCCTGCTTTTAAGGAGTAAAGGATAAAGAACGACTACACACACTACATCTACTCTTTGGGGCCATCTCTTTATTTCCGTTGTGAATAACTCACTGGGTTGGGTGAGGAAGAGGATACACGCCTACGTTATTTGTAAAATACAGACTTTTAATTATGGATCAAGTTAATTTCAAATTATGAACGATATTTATGTATTTTTAAGGATAAGAATAAGAATTTTGAAACAATTAACATGAAAAATCAACTATCAGAATTACTAAGTAGCACAGCACTACATACATCAATTAATGTTAATATTTTCATAATTCTCATAATATATTTATAAAAACAAAGCTCCTTGTAAAATATTTTAGCAACATCGCAGTTTTACAGGTGTGAGAAAATCAAGTGCAATGATAAACATATTATATATAAAGATTGTTTTCTTTATATATATGACTTAGTATGATTAATCTCGCCTGTGAGACTTTCATATTATGCGTTTCACGTTATTAAATGTACTGCCGCTAAACCCGTTTTTCGTTGCTTTTTCTAGTAACAAAGGCATATGTTGAATTCTAGATTAAACAATATGTTGTAAACAAAACTGTCCTTTACACAATTATTTAGTAATATTTTTTTAACTTCGATTAGTTTTTTTTATCATAATAATCATTTTTATTCCCTAGTAGCGATAGTTGTAACAAAAACGTACTACGTATACTTTTAAGTATGGAAAAGGCGTTGAAACGGATAACATATTTAAAATCTTTATCTTTAAATCTATATATAAGTCAAAAGATTGACTGACTGGACTGATCGGGCTGCAATTTGGCTTGCAGATAGATGTTATGATGTAGACATTAAGAAAGGATTTTGATAAACTCTACCCCCAAGGGGATATAAGAGGACATGAAAGACCACGCGGACAAACATCAAAATGTAACAAATATACAATTAATTAACGTATACGAAGACAAAATCATTCTACTTTCTACTATCATATCCTATCCTACTGTCCTACTAATATTATAAATGCGAGGATGTGTGTTTGTCTGTCTCTTTCACCTACAACACGCAAAATCTACTGAACCGATTGCAAAGAAGTTTGGTACGTAGACCGCTAGACAACTGAAATAACATATGGGCAACTTTTTATTCCGATATTCCTACGGGATAGGGACTTACGTGGGTGAAACCGCGTGGCGTAGCTAGTATGATATAATATGCATAAGTGTAGTTTATTTTATACTAGAAAGTAGGAACGCAGCCATAATTACATACTATGTAAAACGTCATATGTCACTTGTTGTGTTGAATCACCTGTCAAATTCCGATTGTGTTTTAGAATTGAATTGATTTTCCCAACAAAATTTCTCCCTCAATATATCTCTCTAAATATGGCATATTTAATCCAACCTGATTATGTAAAATATGTCTGTACGTGTGGTCAGTTAAAACCAATAACGAATTTATATTTTTGTCGACATTGCTTGAAAATAAGATGCGGTTTTTGTATCTGTCATGAGGTAAGTTTTTATTATTTTAAAATATATAATTCCAAGAAATTTTATAAATAAAACTTTTATTGAGATTTGAGAGACACAATTATCTGTTCGTATTAGTTCTTTCTAAACATATTGATAGTTTGTTTCAATGACCCACCTATTATGTATATTGTATTCAATATCCATTGTTATTCAACTCAATGCTCTGTATAATGTAAGAGGTACCATGCCATTACCTCATTACCTTTTGGTTTTACCATACCAATGGTCATAGAAAAATGGCATCCAAATAAAAGTATTTTGAGATGTTTTCATTATTATAAGTGAAGCTTTAAATATGTTATTGTAAAATCGACACATCCCTATTCAGCTTTTCATTGTTTCTTATATTAAAATAGATGTGTAGCACAGTTATATAATCTGTTTAAGGTTGATTCCCACTATTGTGCCAACTGCCTTGAGAACATGCCATCATCGGAAGCTCGGTTGAAAAAGAACCGATGTAGCAGCTGTTTCGACTGTCCCAGCTGTTTCCACACATTGTCCACTAGGGCGACAATAGCCCAACCCCGTCAGGACCCTTCTGGTGGTGATGCAAAGGTAGAGAATAAACAACCAAAGAAGATGTACTACTTATCATGTTTCAATTGCCGTTGGACTTCACGGGATGTTGGAATTCCAGATCAACCTGTAGGTGAGGGAGATAAGTACACTTAGTAAATTCTTCCAAATGACACCATGAAAGTTAATATAAAATGAGATGTTTGATGGAAAAAATCTTCAAAAGATTGCTAAAATCTTACAAGCATGACCATAATATCAGAATATTAGAAATTGTGCAATAACAAAATTTATATTTTCGTTTTAGCTTCCGGTGGGTGGCCAGAAAGAACAAACCCCTTCGCTCATCGCTTTGGCCAACTTCTCGAGTATTATAAAGCAATCGCCCAGCAGGAGAAGCAGGAGAAACTTGATAAAGAACGAAAGAAGTTTGCTATTCGTGGCAAATATATAACTCTTACGGTATGTCCTTTTGCACAAAAATACTATACAACAACTAACTTATTTCCCTTTTCTTTAAATTGGGCATAAAATGTACTGTAACATAATTTCAAAAGAAGAAGCCACATAGAACCAAAATACAGTTCCCAACTAATTCAGTAGTCAGTGGATCATTTAAGAATTTTACTTGGTGGTTTTATGTCAATAAATATGTTTTTATTTATTTCAATTCTTTATCTGTATAGTATACTCTAAACCACTAATATTGTTAGTACATTTGACTTCTTTGTTTTTACTTGATATAAGATGAAATAATGTGATTTTATTGTTGATGATTTGTATATGAAATCTACAAATTTATTAATTTTCTTGTCTCAACTTGTCTGACATGGTCTCTTTGATGAACCTGGATCGAATACTAATTTTATAATGTTGAATACATCAAATATATATAATCATATTCCAGGATAAAACTGGTCTTACGGGTGCTATGGCGCGTAACATTGCTGGCTTACCATCCAGTGAGAGCTCTTCTTCAGCCATCGCTAACTTCACCCCGAGTCAAGCTACTGAGGAATTGGAGGAACTTCCAGAAGATTATCACACAAGGGAGGTCAACTTGAAGCAGAGTGAGTTGATGTGCTTTTTATATTGAATACATAATTTATAATAAAGTTCTAGTTCTGATGTTCTCTAGTTCTGACATTTGAAGGCTATTTAGTTTTTCGTTAAAAATAATTATATCATATCGCTAGAAATGAAAGGGATAGGGATGTACAAAAATTCTACAAAACTGCGTAATTGATGTAGTCAGTTGATAACAAATCGCAGCCAATCAAAAAGACTATTTACGAATGAGCGTAGTTGGGCTGAACATTAAATAATCTAAGTTCGAACACCAAGGCACAATCCGTACGAATGCGTCTTGTCCCTAAATGATTCGATATTTCATAGAATTTGATAGCTAAACGAGTTTTAACAAGTATAAAAAGCGACATCTGTATCTTAAATAACAATTATTCATCCAACAATATTAAAACACAATTGATACCCGACAATATTATAATTTCAGCCTCTTAAAAAGTATCCACTAAAACTATTAAATATTCTTCCGTTCTAGTGTACTAAATATTAACAAAAATTGAAAACAAAATGATTCCCCTCGCAGTAACGACAATGCCGCAGCGTCTGGCCGCGCCGGAGTGGCAAGCGCAGCTCGTGTCGCGCCTGCAGCCGCTCGCTCGGCCGCTGAGCGTGAAGCGCAGCCAGCGCTGCCGCCGCTGCGACCACAACCTCACCAAGCCCGAGTACAACCCCGGCTCCATCAAGTTCAAGATCGAGCTGTTGGCTTAGTGAGTGAAGCGCTTTAACCGCTTTAATCGTGCGATATACCTTGCTGACTTCTTACACTTTACAAAGATTGCTGCTGAGCATAAATAACAGTTGGTGACAGATTTCTTAGTGGTTTTACATATGCAGCATATAATTAATTAACCTCCTTAACACATCCTAAGAAATAATGTATTTCTCTAATTCAAAGACAATTCTAGTTTTTTTTTAATATTAATATTTTGTTTTTATATATAGAAATTTTAGCTTAAACCTTTTAAAGAAAAGATTTGGCCTCTTTTTTGTCTAGCTATAAAATCTCCAATGTTGTTTAATTCATCATAATAATGTAGTTTTACTTCCGAGCAGATACATGCTGATATTCCTACAGATTTAATGAGTAATTGAGAAGAGTACAAACGGTTGTATAATTTGTTTTATATTCATTTTTTTAAGAACAAATTATCTACATCTTCCCAGCTACCATGTACCAGAAGTCAAGATAATATCCTA
The DNA here is from genome assembly GCF_012273895.1 of Zerene cesonia. Lineage (NCBI taxonomy): Eukaryota > Metazoa > Arthropoda > Insecta > Lepidoptera > Pieridae > Zerene > Zerene cesonia. The sequence continues at coordinate 882,429 of NC_052107.1, forward strand.
CGAAACAATTAAGCCTGGTGGTACCTCAGCCTTACTATTGAAGCTGACAAACCCCACTGCTCACGAGATGCAAGTCCGCTTGATACAAACTGATGAGATACCGGAGGTGCAGGAGGAGGAACCGAAGAGCATCGAGAAGAGTCTGGAGAAGTCTCTGAGTTTGGAGAAGGTGAGAGTTATTCTATACAGTAATATTATTAAGAAAGTTGCGCAAACAGTCCTCTAAAAATGGCTGAATAAGTGGGTCGCGCTGTAATGCTAACTCTAGTGCATACCTCTATGTTTTTATTTGCATTAAAATAAGATTAAAAATTCGATTCATGTCCTTATTTCGTTAAATTTGGCTCGACTTTGGTTCGTAATAGTAATTATTAATTTACGATTGAAGTTATATAAGTTTTTTTTTTCAGGTATTTAGCTGTAGTTTTCCAGTCATCTCCATAACTTGGTAGGTTTTTGAATTTTTTTTTTATTTCCAAGGACACATCGTGGCGCCAAGTTGTAGAACGTAAGCCTGTGTTGCCAGCGCTCATAAAGGTGAACAACCCTGAGCAGACGCTAACGCTGGCGCAGAGAGATGATGCAGCCGAATACGATGATGATGCCCATCATGATACTAATGAGTAAGTTTGTGGTTTTGTTTGATTTTTTTTTTTTGTCTCACACTTTGTGTGCCGTACGCATTATTATTCTGTGACTTATGAAAATTCATAATTTTTCAGTTATTTGCTTCAAATCTTGACATTAAAAGAAAAAATGTGTAGAAAATAAATCTTTATTTAGATTGAATTGAATCGTATCGTAAAAAACCTATAATATTTATATTAATTTAGTTATAAGGTTTAATATTATGGTTGCGTTGTTATTAATTACAAAATTTACAATTAGTTATTAATCATCATACTCCGTAAATAATATGCAATGTAGCATAAATGAAAAATATAATATTTACTCAGGATTAGGCTGTAGGTACAGATTACTTCAAAAGATGAACTTTCAGCGTAATCCTCTGGCGAAAATCGAACAAACTCGCCCTCCGCTTGCAACTTGAAACGGACGAAAACGCCAAAGTCGGCGAACCGGCTCAAGCAGTTATCGCTCTCGAATATTCTTACCGGAACACTGTCCCTCCTTCTGCTACGTCCACACAGCACCGCGATCACACTCTCTATACAACAGTGTTAATCGATCTTGGCCTTGTTTCTGAATAAATGATCTCGAACATTCGTTTTTCATTTAGATATAAAAGCATAGAAGAATTTCACCTTTTTTTTATAGGTCATTTTTATCATGTGGAATTCTTGTGCTCTATTTTACTCTGTTGGATGCATTTTAATGAATTTATTTTTATTGTGATTACCAGCTTGACGCTTTTTATAGTCTGTGGTTACATATAAAAACGCGGGAACTTATAACGTAAAATTAAGACTGGAAATTGTGCTTTTCGCTTGTGGTTTTTTATTTTTGTTTAAATTGGTGTACTATTTTATTTTATTCTCATAGAATGCGTTTAGGTAAATTAAGAAAAATGTACATATTTACTTATATGAAATAACGTATACCTAATATGTAACTCATTCTATGAAAATTATTTATATACTAATAAAATCAAGCATTTTGATCGCACGAATAAGTGATCAGAGATCTGTTTATTACGGGAAAATTAAATCACACCGTATTGAATCATTCACAACATTTTTCTTGAAAAAATGTATTTAACACTCGAGTACGAATTTATTAGTTGCGTTTAGCGCACGTTTATAAATTACTTTTAGGAATTTATTTTACTCAATGTTTGCTTGATATCTCACAAATACCAGAATAAGTGGTTTTTCTGGACCTAATTTAATGAGAGCGAGCTAAAACCAGTTTCTATTGTAACCTTGGCATACTATACATTGTAGAATAGAGTTCTGTCACAGAATCGTAACATATTATAGGCAAAGAATTACTTATATGATATTCGATACTATACTACAAATAATATATCTTATATCGTTAATGTACGAATACTCGATACTAATGTTTATGCTAAGCTTTTTTTATGTAATTTTATTTTGATGTAAAAAAACTAAGGTCAATAATCTGACTTAAGATATTTTTATCACTTATGTTTTAGTTTATACTGTACTTCAAGTATTACTTATTAGGCTAATTAAAAATATTTATTTATTACAGCTTATGTAACACAAAGCTCTTGAAAATAAAAAATAGTTGGTCAAGATATTGTAGTTTCATTGAATACCTATTATTCTATTTATTCATTAAAATAATAATATGCAACTATCTTATATATAAAATTCTCGTGTCACTATGTTAGTCTCTATACTCCTCCGAAACGGCTTGACCGATTCCTCTGAAA